>NW_024869015.1:0-11946 GCF_013358625.1 Macadamia integrifolia
TAGGATTCTAGAAGCTATTAAATGCTTTATCTTATCCAACCTGCCACAGGCTATAAATTAAATCCATGCAGATCAAGAGTTTGCTTTAATTGTTCACAGTTCACATTGAAATTATTCTGCCATAATTTTGTTCCAAAATTTATTACAAAAATAGTTCAGAAAATCATTTCTTAAAGAAACAGTGATGAGTCTCGTGATCATACTAGGCTGGTGACCTCAAATCATGGTTTTCTGTCCTACGTACCATCACCTGGTATTTAAAAAAGACTACTACGTGTGAATTTGATTACAAAGGAGGACCCCCCTCCCCTTCCCCCTTGAAATATTGTCAGGGTTTGTTTTTCTGTCCTACTGAAAAACCAACCATAGAGGAAAGCCCACAAAAAAAAAATTCCATGTCTTGTTCATTCAATGTCCTTAGTAAGCTCATTCTTCTCTCACACACATTAATCTCAACCATCCAAATCTGATGAAAGCTCTCTTCGTCCTCTCTGTGTACTGTGTACCCACTAAATTCCTTTTGATGATAGTCTCTTCTCCCAAGAGAGAGAGAGAGGCCCTACGGTCATGATGATCATAACCCACTTGGTGAATTCTATGACCGCAAAAATTTAATGTTCTTTTTTAATATTTCAAACCATTCATCAGTTTTGAGTCCAAACCATATGATAATATTTATATTTTTTTCTTTCCTTATTGTTGTCTCCCTCACTGGCCAGCTGATCGATGGGTTGCACTGCACTGTCAATGATAAGGCCTCTTTACCTTATTATAAAAATATATCACTTGTCAAAATGATAATCCCACTAAGATGAGTAGCACAAGCAGAGATGGTGGTTACATCGTATTGCTCATGCAATCAAAAAAATTTTTTTTTATTGTTTTATTTATTTATTTATTTTTGAAAAACAGAAGCTTGAAAGACTGTGTGGCTGCGTGTCTAAAATATACATGGGGTGTTCAAACGACCACCACATCTTTCTTGGAAAACAGAAATCTCGTCCCTCTTGATGTTTTCACACGTATTCTCACTAGCCTGTGCTAACATAAGGGCCACCTTACTTCTTCAAGAAATTTTCCGTTATTTTTTTTTCTTTATCATTTTTTTTATTATAAATTATTAGGAGAAAAGAATCATGCTTGCTTGCGTGTCTTTATACCTAAACATAGAAAGTAGCACTATCCCCTCCAATATGCTTCAGCACATCCCCCCATTGGCCTCTTTTGATATAAGGGCCACGCAAGCGGATAGGGTTCTCTTGGCCCAAAGTATTATTTTTATATTATTTTCTATGATAAAGTCAATAGAATCCAATGTCTCTTAACGTACAATTCCCCTCCAACCCTGACTACCCAAACAAAAGATTTTTTTTAGGTGCCATTTTGGGGGTTAGAAAAGGTGTCAATTTCACAAACCCATGGAAAAATTTCCCCTTATTTGTTTAAATTAAAATTAAATATAATTTATACCCAATATACCCCACCACGACCGATTCCTTTCAATCATTCAAAACCTTAAGTATACAAAAGCTATAGCTGGGCATATCAATTAATGTAAGCTATGGTCTAATAAGCAACCATTTTCTTTTATTTAACCAGTCAACAACTCTACCAAAAAAAAAAAAAAAAACTAGTCAACAACTTTAATGGTATATGTATCCCAACCATATATTCCATATGGCGTAAGACATTGGGTTCACAATATTTATTGGGATTAGATCCAATAACTACCCGATTAAGATAAACTTGTCTGTGGTTCCAATTAACTTCTCCATGCTTTATTAATGGCAGACTAAGAATGGAAAGATGAAATAGGCTTGACCCCTGAGTTATAATCCCAAGATTTTGGACAAGAAGGGTTTGATTACTGTAGCTTTCCCTATTAACCATTTGCCTACCAAATTACTAAGGAAAAATATCAATTTTAATTAAATAAGATTAATTTTTTTTAATTAAGATCAATAGATCGTTACCTGGTTGTATAGACGCTGCATCAGTTTGAGGCCTAATGAGAATATGCGCAGAAACATCAACAAAGATGGAGTTTTTGTGATTTTATAAGAATTACAACGTTAATTTTGCATTCTCTTATGTCTAAATTCACGGCACCAGGTGATATTCTTTTATCTTTTAATAAAATAAGTTAATAAGATATTGAAAGCCTAAGATCAAAACTAAGAGTTAAAGATAGATGCAAATTGATAAAATAACCTTTTATTTTATTTTATTTTATTTTATTTCTTAGTCTAATTTTCAATACATGTCCAATAGCTCCATTTATATATGTATTCATTTACAAGTAGAAGTGACCCTCCAACCAATGGAGCCCTGGTGGTGGCTAGCCAAGGCAGAAAGCAGGATGGTGAGTGGTTGTTTAATATAATACTAAATCCTCTTATAATGATAATCATGATGAAGAAATATTTTATTATGCACTATGAGAGTGTAGTGGTTACAATTAACTTGCACCCTAGCAGTAACTTGTACCCTAAAATTTAGAAAAGGAGTTGGCATATCCCAGGGAACAAGGGAGAGAGGTGAAGGGTGGAAGGGTGACAAGGGATCAAGAGTAGAGAAAGAGAGCCACTAAGTCTTATTAATTTTACTTGGTAAACAATACATTTTAAAGCTCATGTGTCTACTGCCCTTCACAATAAAGCATCTCTATAAGAGGTTAGAAGGACTACCAAACGTTCTGGTCAAATATATAATCCAAGAACATTAAAGTGAAGCTTGAAAGAAGTAGTTAAATTGATACATGAAAGAAATTACAAATGCATGAATCTTCTATGTAGCACTAAGGAAAATGCAATTAATTTTTTTTTTTTCAATTAATTGCCCATGTAGATGAGGAGTCCTACTGCTGGAAATGAGTCTGTCCAATTGGGTGTCAACCATTAGGTTGGGCAGAGAGTGGAACCAGCAACCTTTATAGGATTTCAGCCAGCAATCAACTGCGATTGGCTGCCTCCACCATGTCAAGAGATGCTTCCTCAACCTGGTTTTTCCTTCCTTAACTGAGGATCATTTTATAATTCATTCAGATGGGTTCTAGAAATCTAGCAGTTCTTTTGGTGGTAGGGGACCTATTATTTGATACCATAAGAGAGCTTTTGTTCTATTAAAAATAAAAATAAATATAAGAGAACTTCTGCTATGGGAAAAGAAAACTACCTGTTTACGTGTATTTATATCTAAACATAGGCAAAAGTAAAAAGACTATACTATGTCCCATGTGCTGAAGATGCTTCTGTGCCACCTCCTATTGGTTTGTGCACTGGCACAATGACCGTGCAAGCGGACAACGTTCTCTAATAACCTAGGTAAAAAGGGTTTCTTTGTTTTTCACAAACTACCACAAATATGAATGTTTTGATAAGTGAGGTAGAAAATTAGCATATACGGTCACTGGGCTCCATGCATTTTGATAAATTTCATCAAAAAATTTGTCTATAAGTGAGGACTTCATGAAAAAATTGTTGTATGTTTATCTCTCTCCTATTTCCTCTTTTCTCTTTTCCATAGAATTCCACTCTTATCCATAAAACCCCACATCACTAAAAATTATATATTTCATTATTTTATTTTTTTCACTGTTCTTGTCAATCTAACCCACAATATATAAGATATATCCTCACAAGTGTTTCACCCTTTTTCATCCTTCAAACAGATGGGCCTAAGTATAAGAGGGGCAACTGTTGTAAAGCAACGCATGGTTGGGATCCACTTAACGGTAGGTTCCACCATAGAGTGGGATCCCAGCAGTGCGCATCGTCTTTAGCGTTTCTGTCCCATTTATTATTTCGACCAGCTATTCATGTTTTTGTTCCCCTTCCAACGTGGGGTCCTTTTCCTTTTGATGGTGACTCAAAAGTTATAAATACAATACTTCTACTATGACACCATCTAGATTGCGTTAGTACCACAAAATGATATTAGAATATTTTTGTTTGGATCGAATTTTCCTAAGCCACAGTGACTGGAAATTCATTAACCCATGACCCATATCGACTCCAAATATTAGGGGCGAAAGAAAGGACGGGGGAGAAGGGAAGGAGGGGGAGAACATCTGAACCATCCATCGTTCAATCATTTGATGGAGAAAAAATGCAATAAAATATCATTTTATTTTAACAAGCATTGAGATAACATTTGAAGTATAATCGGGAGCGCCTTTTGCTGTGGTGGTGGTTGCTAGTGCAGTAGAGTGCTATTCTATATTTAAGGAGAGCTTCACATTAAAATAAAAAATATTATGTGAAGCCACTGCAATCTGCCATGGAAAAAATGAATTGATAAGACTTACATTCTAATTTCCATAAATGATAAGATCAAAGACCTAACCAACGACTGGGTGTAAAGTGATCATCAATGGCAACTGAGGATCTATCCAAATGGAAACATGTTGACCATTTTCAAAAGGAACAATCTAGTGCATGAGGTCCTGATACTGCACAAGGTCTAGGAAGGGCAAGTATACGCAGCTTTACCCCCTTCTTCGTAAGAGAGATTGTTTCCAAGTTTTGAACCATGACCAATATGTTGACCATTTCCAATCCTTCATAAATACATTGTATTACATATGGAGTTTTCCGAATACTATTCCACACCCATGATCCCCCTCTTAGCATCCAGAATAAGATTCACCAGAGAACAATTTTGAAGGTAAAGCTTCAAAGAACATGAGCCCATAATGCATCCTTGCAAGTTTAATAATCAAGGACCCATTGTGGATTAACCTTCTTCTAAAACCTAGCCCCCTTATGGCCTTTGGTAAACATAAAGATAACCATGAAAGGAGGTTTGATTTCTTTTCTCCAATTTGTTTACCATGCCAAAAGGCAGAGCAAATAGAATCAAATTTATTAAAAGTAGAATCTGGGAATAGAAGAGGACACATCATGTAGGTGGGAAAGTGTTGCAGAACAGATTTAGTGAGGAATGTTCTGCCAGCCTCAGACAATAATGGTATAATGACTTAATGAATATGTATGTCGATCCATATCAATGAATTTGTATGGGTATATATTCTAATTCTAGAAATTAACCATGTGCCAGAACCAGATTTGAACTGGGACAAAGATTTTCAGTCCTCTGCTCTACCACCTGAGGCTATCCGACATTTCTGACGCATCATCTCATTTACTAGGGTTCTTAGGTCTATGCATGGTTTTAAGTATCTCTGATACCGATACGATACCCTCCGATACGTATCTTAAATTTAGCCGATCGATACGATACACATCGATATGATACATGAAATTTTTAAAATCCTTTCGTATCAATATATATCCTACAATACATACCGATATGCATCAATACACCACCAATACACATCGATACGATACGATATGCCTCGATACGACTATGAAAATTATAAAATTGAGGTAAAATGTACGTTTCGGTATGTATTGGTACGTATCGGTGAGTATCGGTATGTATCGATCGGTACGTATCGGTATATATCAGCACGTATCGGTGAGTATCGATATATATATCGGTACGTATCGGTGAGTATCGATACGTATCGGCGCTACGGTCATATAATGGCCAATATGGGTAATTTTTTAGAAAAAAAAAAGGATTTTTTAAAGGGTTTTTATTCCAAAGTTGCTGTCAGCCATATTTCTCTCTAACTAAAGTGGAAATCAAGGTTGGGAACAAGGATTTTACATTTATGGGACAACTACAGACCTTGAATTCTTAGTACGATACCCTCAATTTAGTGTTTATGCATAATACATGTTATCAATAGTTTTTTTTAACAAATTCTTTATGCAAAAGTGTTTAAAAAAATGTTTCCTATCCATTTATGTGTGTATCTCCGATACGATACGATACTCTCCGATACGTATCTTAATTTTGGCCGACCGATACGGTGACCGATACCGATACTTTAATCCTTGGGTCTATGTTTTTCCAAATGCCTAGCCTATTCTGAACATGTTGTCTAAAGTTGATAATCCAAATCCTCAATAAACCCAGGCAGCAGGCTTGACAAAGCATTCTTCTAGTTCTATTGGTTCTTTTTCTTTCTTTCACATACTTCAAGTCCAGGTTACAGGAGCTTCCGAGGACTCCAAATCCCAAAAATAGACTGTAAATTTAGCTCAGAGAACATGGCCATGCCAGCAAGAACATTTTCACTTTGCGGTACACTGAAATGCAAATAATTTCTGGTTCCAAGAACAAGTTGCACAGTTTGTAGATCTTACATTAATTCTGCGTAGTCATGCCTCAAGAGAATTTTTTTTCTGCTTGATTCAAGGCTTTGCTCTGCATCATATTTACTTTTTTTGTTTGTGTTCTATATATTTATTCGATCTATATCAATTAAACAAAAATGAGAATGAGTCTTTCAAAAATGTTCTTCAATTTATTTCAACTAAATAAACATAAGAAACAAATCTATCAATAGATAATTACATTAGAATGACAATAAGAAATGCTAAAAAGATTAATCACATGAGGTAACAGAATGTGCTACCCGGAGATCATTAGATGTTCCACATATGTACATCCGATGTGTCTCGATATCTTCGTGGGGGCTCCTCCGATCCCCGTAATGATCATGGCTCATGCTATCCTGTATGAAGAAAATGATTTCCCTCACAACCGGCTCATGGCCATTAAGAAGATTGCCCATGCTTAGAACTTTTCTCCATGATTGGTTGGCTGTAGGTGGTGTAAACAGATTCTCCACAATGTGTCTCTCATACCTCCGCACCTGTTGCTTCGTATTGAATTCCTAAGCAAGAACCATAACCACAAGATAATAAGTCCTATTTTTAAGATGGACAAGAACCCGGACAATTTGGTATTAGTTCTCAATTGTCTGATGCAGTGTTTGAAGGGAACGACTGGTGGCTGTCCCGGCTGCCCACCAAGTATTCCATTTTTGCCCATGTGAGAAGGTCTAGAATGATTGGTAAGGACATCTAGGATGGTTCAGGATGCCTGACAGGACCCTTGACCATCCTGAACCGTCCTGTATTTTTAAAAATCACAGGTCTGACCATTTGGATTAGAATGCTGGTCTGCGAAATGGCAAGCAATACATAATAGGTAAAAAAATAATAAAGAAAAAGTGTTTGGATCGGACCATCCAGTCCATTCATTGAAATAGACAGCCATTTCTACCCCACCCCCCAGAAGGGGGAAAAAAAAAGACAGCCATTAATTTAGTTATTTGTTAATGAATAATTTTGGTCATTCAGAAATGGTCAGTGAGATCAGTAAATCAGACAATACTACAAAATTTCCTAAAATTTTTGTGATTAAGGGATGTACTAAAACCCCATTCACCCTGATGAATATGGTCTGTAGATATCACAGACGCATGTAGAAGCATCAGCCAAAATCAATACCCAAGTCAAGAAACTATCCGATGAGTATACTTCTCTAGACCTTTATGATATTATTCAGAGAAAGAGACTGGAACCCGGTGCAGTCCTGCTTACATGGGGCCCTGGGAGGGACGAATTGGGTCATCTTTTTTTTTTTTTTTTGGCACAAGGTGCCTGCCCTTAGACTTTAATCCGCATCTCCATGCTGCGGCCCTCATGACCAACAAAATAATGTTACAGATCAGATACTTCTGACTGTTCATCATGGTTGTCAAAGTGATTAGGTGCCCCAAGGCCTTGGATGAGCATCTCGGTGCCAAGGCGCCCTAGGTGTTCAGTATATGTAATAGCAATGATAAACAAACAAACAAACAAATCAACCTTATCCCAACTACATGGAGTCGGCTATATGGGCCCGATCAAAGACAGAAAAAGAAGAGTAAAAGTAAAAAGATACAACACAAAAAATCAGTAAAATCTCACCTAAATGGGGTCAGCTACATGGATTCTTGCTCTTCAATCATATTTATTCAAGGTCATACTTGGACAAACCTAAACTATGCATATCTTTCCTCACTTCTCCAAAAGTAATATAGCAACGATGAGTTTATATTATTATGCTTAAATATAACATAGAAAACATATCAATACAATATGATATAATTATGCCAGTAATGACTTAATATGAGGAAACTAACATATAATAAAAAAACATATGACATAGTATAAGCATATTCATCAAAAAACAAAGCAATAAACATAAATTAATGTAAACTCGGAAAAGCATGGATGCCTAGGCAACGCCAAGACAACTATGCCAGCCACTCATTAGAATAATGTGGTTGATCTCCTTAATGGAACCTATCATATGATTGGTTCCACACAGCACATAAATCTGCACTCTTCTTATTGACCATATTTACGGCCCTACAAGATGGGAATGCAAAGAATCTTATCACCAAAGATACTTCTGTGGCATTTACCTTCCGAATGTTGCTCTCTAATTTGCCTGTTCCCATTCTTGGGCTATAATAACTGTAACAGTCACTGAAACTTGCTTCTGAAAGACGTGGTGCTTGAGATAGCTTACGATGCATGGAAGCTGCAAGGATTAGAAGCTTCTCCACATGTTCAAAGATGACACATAATCTCCTCAGGTCATCTATCATCTCAACCTTCTCAGGCAAGACATTTGCTGTTATCCACACATACATCAGTAGAACTCAGAAAATCTTGCACTATGTGAGAAATGCTAACTGCAAACAAGATGCAGATAAATGGGAAGACAGTATGCACCTTGCAAAGGCTTCAAAATGGATGCTATTGTCAGGTGCAGCTGATCCATTCTGGTCGTCATCTGTTTTAGACCACCAAAAGAGGTCTGACTAAGAGTGTCAGAGGATACTTTGAAGGCAGTGCAAACCATCTGCTCAAGCAGTTGATGAGGTCTTAGAGTTTCCAAGTAGTGGAGGACCTAAAGAAATTATTGTATTGGCAGTCGGTCAAAAGTTTCAAACACTTAACTGGTAAAAATACCAAAAGAGACATACAGCATCTTGTAAGAAAGATTTCACTTTTGGCATGCATACTGATTAAACAAAATAGAATGTACTGTGCCAGCAAGGTTCTCTTAATCTCTTCCTCTCCCCTTCCTTCATGAGGAGTTTGATCACGAGAGTCTAAATACAAATTGGTCTGATTTGCATTTAATTCGGCAAGAGTAGTCCAGCTGGCAGATCAAATTCCTAAAGAGGCTACCAATTTCACATCATTATAGCAATCAAACCCCAAAAGGTGGACCAGATCCAATTGTTATGTAACTTACATATCTAATGTAAATCAAGCAATTACTTTCTGTGTGGACTTTCACGATCCAAGCTGAACCTTAATGATGAGCAAATCCAATCTTTACATTCAAAGGACAAAAAGGATAAAACTCAACTGATGAGGATTCAAATTAGCACAAGGATATATATTAATTTTGTTTTCATATTCATATATTTATCTAGTTTTAATAATTTAACATTGCAAGATAATTAATTTTGGCACTCATCAGGCAGAAAATTCATCACCATCCTGGCAAGTAGACAAAAATTTTGTTGCATGAAACAAGATTGGGTTGACCAGCAGCCTCAAATAAACTAGTAAGTAGTCTCATAATGTTGGCCTAGATTGCATTTTTTGCTAGGCCTAGGACTATAGGTGGCCTCCAACTGCTACAGTGCTACATGACACCTGGATTGGTGAACAAATAGGTCCATCTCTTCTATGCAACCTGTCAAATTTCCAGCCAAACGCAAAACATATCCTTGGAAAATAATCATAAAGTCAAGAAACGAGCAAGGTAGTTTGACCGAAATTACAAGGGTATAGTCCACTAAAAGGTGTGTCATCATATGGTTGACCTGCGCCACCAACTTTGACATGTCACCAGTCAAGGGAGGAAAATTCAGTCTTATATTGCACAAGTCTTCTCTTACAACTGAAGGGGGACTGCCCTTTTATAGACCCACTCACGACACACGGACTTTAAGCTAGCACAAATCCACACTTCCGGAGGGTTCTGGATTTCACAGTAATACAAATCCACACTAACTTTTGGTAAAGTAAACAGATATTTAATCTGAAAGAGTATAATCAGTAGTGTCAGCTGTGGATGCCACGTGGAGACCTGCCATTTCTTCTGCTGATTGATTTTCCAAAAATTCAATGTACTGCTGTTGGATGTGGGTAATGAGAGGATGACAAGAGATGTGGGTATTTGCAGTGGAGGAAGTTGTTGTGCAATTTTCTTGAGCAACTGAACTGGTTGTCATCCTCTCATTAGCCACATCCAACAGCAATACATTGAATTTCTGGTAAATCAATCAGCGGAAGAAATGGCAGGTCTCCACGTGGCATCCACACCTGACACAACTAATTATTACTCTTCAGACTAAGTATTTGTTTACTTTACCATAAGTTAGTGTGGATTTGTATTAGTGTGAAATCCGGAACTCTCTGAAAGTGTGGGTTTGTAATAGTTTGAAGTCCGTGGATTTGTGCTAGCTTAAAGTCCGTCTGTCGTGACTCGTGAGTGGGTCTATAAAAGGGCAATAACCCTTCAGTTGTAAGATAAGATTTATGCAATATAAGACTCAAGTTTCCTCCTAGTATCATCCAATGGTTCAAATTGGCCACATCATTCTTCCACTGGCCCAAGAGTAGGCACCACGTTGTGAGGGTCAGTCCATCTTTTAATAACAGATAATCCCTCTCATTCTTTTGTATTCCTACCAAAATTTGAATCTTCGTGTTTAGCTATGGGAGCACAGGGACTTCCTGTGAGCACATAGGGATTTCCTTCGTCAGTCAGTGGCTGCCATTCCATGAGAATCTATCTATGTGTAGACTACACAACTGCACTTCTCTGACTGCGATACAAACTTGGACTACAGAAGACTATCCATTCAGTGAGCCGGTCCCCTTCCCATGTCTGCCCCTCAAAAATTTAAATTCCCTGGGAATGCTGTGACTATGTCTCAGACTCTCAGCTTGTATACTAAAGAACCACCTCAAAGTAAAGGTACAAAGAGATCTACTGTACTGAACTGAACTTCCACCTCAAATACAAGACAAGCCCAAAAACTATGCAGAAATGGAGATCCACTTTGCACTATCACTCATGGTTATATTCCCATAATCTTCAACAAAGAAGGCTCAGAAAGATTGCATTGGCAACAATCCTATACACTAGCAAAAGGTGCAGCTCAAAGGTCCTATAGTTCCTATTTGACCAGATGACTGCAGATGGTAGGCTAGTAGCAAAGGATTCCACATCTGATTTTACCAGGTGTTCAAAAGATTGATCAAGCTGCCCCATATACCCAAATAAAACTCATCTTGAAGGCAAAGCAAACATTTATGATCATCTGTGCTTCTGATTTGGATGATTGATAGTAGGAATGATACATGAATATCATGGCATACAGTTTAAGAAAGAGCTGGATCCAGGAGGTGATGCCTTTCTTGCATACCAAAGCAGTGAGAACAGGAGGATGAAAATAAGGAGAATGAAAATTTTATTGAGAGCAACTCTATAACAGCCTGAAGTTTTGATGTGTCCTTAGTCTTCTATACCTGTCCTGTTTTCCCTTGATTTAGTAGTGAGTAAGTGAGTACATGACCAAACTATGTACTCAGTCACAAAGATTCTTATGGAGACCTGGCTTAGACGTAATATAGTTAGGTGCATCTTCAAAAAAATATTCTTTGTCAACGGCAAGGGTTGAATACTACACCACCAATAAGGGTCCTCCAAGCACCAAAAATCCTTCCAAAAGAGGATCTTCCAACCATTGCCTATCTTCCCATCTGATATTTTGAATAAAGTTTTATAATGGCTCATACCAAAAAAGAAAAAAAGCTGCAGTCAAAGCAGTTAATGGTCTAGCCAATGGAAGTTCCAAATTTATGAAGCAATCACTTGCCACTGCAGGGAATCTGTCTCACCATTGAAGCACATAGAACTGATAGAAGACTCGGCGCATGAATGAAATCCCCTTTGGTCCTAAGCCTCCAAGATGTTGAGGGAGACTGACCAATCATGCTTTACCATCAC
>NW_024869015.1:15249-23354 GCF_013358625.1 Macadamia integrifolia
CTTTCTCTCCTTGGTCATGCATTATTTAATCATCCAAAAAAAAAACAACTACAAATAACAAAATAAAACTTTTAAAACAATAAAAGACTCCCTTGACTTGCGGTGATTGAAATCTATCTAATAAGATTTAAAATAAAATAAGACCAATTGTTGTAGAAGGGTTGAAATAACAACACTTGGAGGTATTGATTATATGGAAGCCCATAACCAATCTTTCTTAATCTAAAAACACATTCAGGTCCCCATTGCCTGTTGCTTCCATTGGAATGGCATTGAAAATGTTGACCATCTCTTCTTCTCTTGTCATTTTGTCTCCTCCATTTGTAACCGTGTCCTCCGCTGCTGTTGGCCTTCCAGTAGACATGTTCTCCACCTTCATAGGGAGTGGATTTGGGTTGATAAGACGTCTGCACATAGCTCTGTATGTAAATCCACTGGTAAGCTTGCGTTCGGCACCTCCACCAACCACATTTGGATGGAACACAATCTTCGTTGATGGATGTCCAACTCTAGATCCTTTGATATGATTTGGAAAGCCATCTTCTTTGATGTTATTTCTACGCTTCATCATCCTGGAAGCTTGTCTCTTGGGTCTGCCAGCCCATGGGATGGTTAGGTCTCAGATTTGGCAACCTGGGTCACCCTAGGGTATTGACTCAGTTCTCGTATTCTGAGATGGGAAGATGAAGACTCACGAGGGGTCAGTACCTCCCATGCTTGACTACTAAGATTGCAGGAAAAGAGAACCAACAAAGAAGAAAGAACAAGGAGAGAGAGGGTTCATGCAAGGGGAAAGAAGAAGAGATGAGAGAGATATTGCAGGGAAGAGGGGTAGGGGGAGAGAGATCGCACAGGAGGGTGGGAAAGGGGAGGTCACATGACCATTGTTTCAACTCAACTGAATTCATCAATCTCCCAATACTTGTCCATCGGTTACATAATTATAGGAGAAAAACACACCTAAAGATAGAAACTAAATAGAAACCTACTCTACTAAGGAATAAACATAAATTAGGAAATAAGAAACACAATCTACTCCTGCTCATGATAATAACTACACAATCCGGTTGTTGGTTTGACCCGAAATTGATCTTCTTGTTTCTCGAATGGATTTTTTTCGGACTTGAACAATTGGTCAAAACCCACCCAATCCTCCATTGAGAATCACTGACACAGCCGATTTTCGTCGCCATTTTTTCCACTATCTCATCGAATAACGAATTGGTAGTTACAAAGAAGGAACGACCTTTTTGACGAATGGAAGACCTATAAAATGACAAGCGTTTCATAAACAAATCAATGTCTTATCTGAATCTAGAATAGCAATTCCATTCTGGAACCACAGATAGAAGTCCTACTTGAAATAGAAGATTACATAATATTCCTAAAAAAATAAAGCTCCCTAAAAACCTACCAGAATCCAAAAACTCAAATATGGACCTGGTTCACCTGTGCCTGGACACCGAGAAGGGTGTGGATCGGTCCACGGTTGCGCTGCTGCGTCACATTCACAGGTTTGTTTTCTGCTCTAAGGGGCTGAAAGTACTCTTAGGCTCAGTAGAAACAACAAGTTTTTCATCTTGTTTGGCCTCTTTCAACTCCTTCGTGGTTGTTGCGCAGTTGATGTTGCTTCAATTGGCTTTAAATAGCTATCACGTTGCAACCTTTTCAAGATAATAGTTTGTTATAGATGAGAGGGTTTTAACATACATAAATTTGCTTCGAAGCGAGACACCTTGTCAAGCTTCAATTTATGACTAACCAATTATTATAATACCATGCTCAGAAGAAGCAAACACGTGACATTGCTCTATCAAAATAAGAGTAAAGAGAGAATTCGACAAGAATAGCATAATCAGAATTACGATGATTTCACCAATTGTAGACAACATATCTACCATTGATTTTGAAACTAGACTTTCACTAAGCCCTTCAACTACAAATAGAAAATAAGTCTCCATCAGTAAACTAACTCTAGTTTAGAAAACAAAGGTATCCAAGGCCAGGTTAGGCTTTGATACCAAAATGCAGGCCCGCCCAAAAGTTGAATCATGCTCATGCATTAACTTTCTTTTGGCTTTAGGCAACTGTCTTCACATAATGGTCTGAATTGACATACTGGTTGGACCATGCCCCCCATTTACTTGATCAACACCAAGCCTCAGTTTTAAAAGAATAAGACTGACAGAATAACATTAGAAATATAAGTAAAGGCAAATATGTACCTTTTCTCCTTCTCTATCAGGATCAAGAAGAGGCTTTTGGTCAGAAGCTGGCAAAGAAGGTGCTTCATTCCAAATTTGCCTCCATGAATTCCCACGTTCAGACATTCGCTGTGAAAGCCTTCCCCGAGGAGGCCATCCATCTGTTAATCTTTCTCCAGAGGTTCTTTTCTCTTTGATTTCCTCATTTTCCCAATCACCAGGTGAGTGCCATCGAATAAAATCTTCAAAAACAGCATCAGGGTTTGCTGCCTTGAATGCTGACATGTCTACTCCAATACATTAAAAATAATAAACATAAAATTAATATTGTAGCACAATTTATCAAAAAGGATTGGTCTTGAAGCATAAAGAGAATGAAGGCAATCCAAGCATTGAGTACAAGGAAATGCTTACATCAGAGAATAAAAGAGAAACTCAATTTGTGAGCTAAATGTCTTAAACTAAGATGGGGAAATAATACCTACCAATAAGTCATTTATTTGGTTCTCACAAGAATAAATGGAAATATATAACAGATAAACCGTGATTCCAATCAGAACATGGAAGGATGATGACAGACAAAAAGATCAGTTCTGGCGCAACCTGAAGGTTTTTTTTAAACATGAGCCAGTGGTAAAGGACTTGAGGATGGTTGACTTAGAGAAGAAGCCTATCTTGCCACACTTGTATGCTGCAATTGAGATGATGAATGTGTCTGCAGCAATACCACATGGTGGCAAGAGCTACCTTCAGATCATACAAGATCACTGGCAGAAACAACTTGTACATCCACTGCATAGGGCTGGTGAGTTTTTTTTTTTAATTTACCCAAGTCAAATTACTTTCCAATATGGTCCTTAATAAGAATTATTTGAAATGAACTGCACAAAAAAATGAGAGACTGAAGCATAAAAAATAGGTAGCAAACCTTGTCTTGCAAGGCTGCTTAATCTCTTTATCATCGGTGCCTCATCATGGCTATAATAGTTGTGTTCTATGCATATAATCCACTACAAGTTTCTCATTACTAATTACTCTCTAACCCATCCAACATGCTTGTGGATATCCTTCAAGAGAAAATTAACCCAATGTACAACACAATTTGTAGTGCGGGTTCGAGTCCTGGAAACCAGCCTCTCCGTAAAGGGGGTAAGGCTGTCTACCTATATACCCTCCCAAAACCCTGCTTAAGTGCGGGAAGCCTTTGTGCACTGGGTAACGGCCTTTTGTACAGCCCAATTTGACCTAAATATATGAGGCCATTTTCCCATCAACATATTACCACAAAAGTTATTGTTGGAGTACTATCTAAAATAAACTACACAACATTTTGTGGCCCAAGCAATTCAATAACATCAGAAATTTCTCTAAAAAGAATCTTGCAAGTATTCTATTTATACCATTAGTTAACACATTTTAGGAACACCACATTCCAAGAGAGTAAGATAGTGACCCACAACCTCTTCTTTAAGTCAGTCCAAGAATCAAACATAATCATGCAACTTGTGGTCCCCCATGCTGACTTTATGTTGCTAACATACTCCATGACCTTTGTCTTTGCTTCAAGATTCAAAAAGGTACGACAAGCAAGGATTAAAGTATCAGTATCAGTCACCGTATCGGTCGGCCAAAATGAAGATACATGGAACTAGGTACAACAAAACTTAGACCATATTCACTGACATCCCTCATCATCACAATAAAAGTATTAGTTTGAATAACATTGACAGAAATGTTATTACAAACAACAACAACTTAGCCTTTTCCCAACTAAATGGGTCGGCTACATGGATCCAAGTAAAAGGAAACATAAAGAAGGAAAGAAGGAAAAAATGAACAAAGAAAAAGAAAGCAACAAAACAGCACGATAGGAACATCCTACCAACAATCAGCCGCTAACATGGATCTTTGCCCTCCAAACAGCTCTATTTGAGGTCACACTAGAATCAAGACCTAGCCTCTGTATGTCTTTTCTTCCAATATCTTCTGTGGTCATTTTAGGCCTACCCCTACCCCTACCCCTACCCCTACCCCTTTTTGCCCCTTCCAACTGGATCTGGTCACTCTTCCTCACTAGGGCATCCTTAGGTCTCCATTGTACATGCGCATACCACCTTAAATGACATTTCCAAAACTTGTCTTGAATCGAGGCTGATATAGATAAGTCACTTGGGCTTATTTTATTGCAAATAAGCCTTGGGTTGTGTTATATATGTGTTGAGCCTTTGATCCCATGGATTTTCTTTGAAATGGGCCACTTTAATGGGCCTAAAATATGGGTAAAAGGTAGAAAAACGGGATTTAGTTTATTAGTTTAGTTAGTTGCTATTTAATTCAATAAAGACCCATTAGGTCATTGGTCGGTTGTAAAGTCCTAGATGGACTATTAGTTAGTTAGTTCTACTCCATGTTGGAGTCAAAAAGTCAAATCCTAGTCCTATTTTGAATTCCTAGTTGTAATAGGAGTGTCTAGTTCTATTAGGAAACTAGCTCCTAGTTGTAGTAGGAGTGTCTAATCCTATTGGGAAATTAGCTCCTAGTAGTAGTTTGATTGCTATTCTGCCCTCTATAAATAAAGGAGCCTATGTACTTATAATGACAGATTTGAATGAAAGAAAGTTTACAACTAAATGCTTAGAGCAACTGAGATAGCTATGGGTGAGAAGCCCAAGCTAAGATAGCCACTTCCTTTATTCTCTTTCACCTTTCTTAACCCCCCATCTGTTTTATTCTTCTTTTTTTATTTTATTTGTTGTAATATTCAAGAGGTATAATTCAGATTATGATAAAAGTCTCCAGAAATCAGAACCGATCAGCAATCCTAGTGGGAATAGGAGAGATATATCTCCTCTCTCTCTCTTCTGTACTCTGTTCAGCCAGGTCTTCAATCAGGGTAATCTAGGCCTCATAAGAATCCCACGATCCTTACCTAGTCACTGTTGGAAGCATTCAACTGCTGTTCTTGAAGGTTCTTCTTAGTTTTCTCTCCTAGGTCAAAAAATCAAGAAAGCTTGTAACTTCACAACTGGCCGTCAGAATCCTCTCAACTTTGGGGGTTTTTGTACTCTCTCTAAGGACTATTTACGCCCAAGAATGCAACTCAATCGGACTCCTACAGCCCTGGCCGCACCTCTCTCTCCAGCTCTATAATAGGCTTTTCTCTCTCCTATCGGGTTGGGTTTTGGACTGATTTTGCTCCTGTATGGGTATTGTATCCTTGGGGGTTTATTTGATGGTCTTCTTTCCTTGTTTCCTCGTCCTATTTGTCTTGTTTGGGGTTATAAACTGCTAGGGTAGTTTCTTGTAATCTACTCCTGCATTAGGGGCTACTCCCAAATCATCTCTAACCTGGTCATTCCTTATTCTATCTCTCCTAGTTTTTCCAAACATTCATTCCAACATCCTCATCTCCGTTATGCTTAGCTTATCTATGTTACGATTCTTGACTGGCCAACATTCCGCCCCATACAATATAGCCGGTCTTACCACAGTCCTATAGAATTTTCCTTTAAGCTTGATGGAAATGTTATTCTTGACAAAAAAAAAAAAAAGCTATAAGCCTCCTTTCAAATTAGTTTTGTCTTTCTCAGCAGCCATCTCTACCATCTCAAACTTATTCTGCATGAGCTTCAACTTGGATGTGACTAGGCACTTCAGAACAAATTAAACATCATGACCAGTTGATGTAATACTGAAATTGAGGAAGCTCAAAACAGTACCAGGGTAGGATCTTTTCTCAGAGAATAGGGAATTCTAGATATGGAGAATAGGATATTGCTAAAACTTGTTGAAAGATGAAAAAGATGGAACAATAAACAATAATATAACACCCGGGCTTCACACCGCAAGGTGGATCGACTGGATCAAACACCAACCTACCTTGATCAAACACAAGGGATTCTTGATCAAACACAAGAAGAGAGTTGCATAAGCAAACTTTGTTTTAAATTCTGAGTTGTCCTTGAATGCTTACAATTGATCCCTATTTATAGGACCAACTCAACAAAACATTACATACCCAACTTCCAACTAACAATAGTAGAAAGTCTTCACTTATTAAAGTTGGGGTAGGAAAGTCTTCACCTTCCAACTACTAAAGTGGAAAAGTCTTCATCCCCCAACTACCAAAGGTGGAAAAATCTTCATCCCCCAACTACCAAAGGTGGAAAAATCTTCATCCCCCAACTACCAAAGGTGAAAAAGTCTTCACCCACCAACTACCAAAGGTGGAAAAATCATCACCTCTTAAAGTTGGTATGGGAAAGTCTTCACCCACCATTACTTACAAAAGTAAAAAGTAAAAGTAAAAGCACCTTCTAAACACTTATTGAACCCATGACTGGTTCAACTAATGAACCAAACCACTACTAGACCAAAACATGTAAACCAGAGTAACTAATCCCGTATGCATACCTATTACCATGGTTTAGACTCATTAAACTATTGAAGTTGCCTATTACATTAAAAAACCCTTGGACCAAAGGCCCAACATGCATATAACCCAACCATAGACTTATTCCTAAGAAAACAAGTCCATTTTGGTGATAAATCTGCATCAACTCTCCCCAGCTTGAAAAAATTCGTCCTCGAATTTTGTAGTGATGAGGGGGAAACCACATGTGAGTAGCAGCTTTGACCATTCCCAAACAAAACTCGGGTGATGTAGGAACATTGGGGCTAAAGTCTTCAACGTGTGGAGTTCTCTCTTCAAAGAACCATGGTGGCATAATGAACTCTACATGATCATCCTCTGAATCAATATAGGTTGTGAATGTTGAATTTATAGAGTCCTCAACATTGGTAATCTCCTTGGCAAAGACTTGAGGCATAAGCTCCAACTTTTCAAGAACAATGTCTTCAATGTCGATTTCTTCCACATGAGTCTTAGTGATGGGATCATCATTGCCTAACCCCTCTTTGACAGTAGAAATTGTTGGAATTTCTTCCACACTAACCTCAACTTCTGACTTTGGTTCGTTGATGGGAGGTGTCTTCTCATGTTGCTCCTTTGCATATTGTTGCACAAGAACGGCCATATGGTCTATTACTTCTTTCATGCTCTTGTCACCAGTGGGTGGTTTTTGGAAATCTGAAGAAGACTTTAAAGGGGACTCGGGTGGAGGGAAGTACATTCTTCGTTCATGTTTAGATAGGCACATGCCCGCCAACTCGTACTTCATTTCTTCCCAAGTAATGGGAGATCTACCATGATCTTTTAGATCCCTTTCTTTGGTTCTCCACCACTCGCGGGCTGACCCAACTAGCTTAGTATGCGCTAGGTTCATCTTGTGCGACTCAGATAATTCAAACCGGTCAAAGTAGTTATCTAAAGTAACCAACCAATCAAAAAATACCTGGGAATCATGCTTGTCGCTGAACTCCTTTAATTCAAGCTTGACCTTCTGTGATTCATCAGCACGTCGACGGGTTGCTTCAAGATCACCATTGAAATAAGATCTTACATGCTCCTCAAAGGTAGGTGGTGCTGTAGGGGTTCTTTGTTGTGCCCTTTCAGCACTTCTCCTATGTTGACGATGCACAGCAGATTGTAGTTGATACCTGTCCTCCCTTTCGAATGATACATTGCTACCTTGTATTGGAGTAGTACTTTGATTCTCAAGTGATTGCAACCTCGCACTTATGATCTTCTGTCCAGTAGAGAGCTGTTGAAGCATCTCAATGACTTTTGCCATTGGATCAGGTGGAGGCAGCGGCCATTGTGACTCATTCTCTGCCATGCTCTGATACCAATTGATGTAATACTGAAATTGAGGAAGCTCAAAACAGTACCAGGGTAGGATCTTTTCTCAGAGAATAGGGAATTCTAGATATGGAGAATAGGATATTGCTAAAACTTGTTGAAAGATGAAAAAAAGATGGAACAATAAACAATAATATAAC
>NW_024869015.1:23374-26077 GCF_013358625.1 Macadamia integrifolia
AGATCTTATTTCAATGGTGATCTTGAAGCATCTTGTCGACGTGTTGATGAATCACAGAAGGTCAAGCTTGAATTAAAGGAGTTCAGCGACAAGCATGATTCCCAGGTATTTTTTGATTGGTTGGTTACTTTAGATAACTACTTTGACCGGTTTGAATTATCTGAGTCGCACAAGATGAACCTAGCGCATACTAAGCTAGTTGGGTCAGCCCGCGAGTGGTGGAGAACCAAAGAAAGGGATCTAAAAGATCATGGTAGATCTCCCATTACTTGGGAAGAAATGAAGTACGAGTTGGCGGGCATGTGCCTATCTAAACATGAACGAAGAATGTACTTCCCTCCACCCGAGTCCCCTTTAAAGTCTTCTTTAGATTTCCAAAAACCACCCACTGGTGACAAGAGCATGAAAGAATTAACAGACCACATGGCCATTCTTGTACAATATGCAAAGGAGCAACATGAGAAGACACCTCCCATCACCGAACCAAAGTCAGAAGTTGAGGTTAGTGTGGAAGAAATTCCAACAATTTCTACTGTCAAAGAGGGGTTAGACAATGATGATCCCATCATTGAGACTCATGTGGAAGAAATCGACATTGAAGACATTGTTCTTGAAAAGTTGGAGTTTATCCCTCAAGTCTTTGCCAAGGAGATTACCAATGTTGAGGACTCTATGAATTCAACTTTCACAACCTATATTGATTCAGAGGATGATCATGTAGAGTTCATTATGCCACCATGGTTCTTTGAAGAGAGAACTCCACACGTTGCAGACTTTATCCCCAACGTTCCTACACCACTCGAGTTTTGTTTGGGAATGGTTAAAGATGCTAATCACATGTGGTTTCCCCCTCATCACTACAAAATTCGAGGGCGAATTTTTTCAAGCTGGGGAGAGTTGATGCAGATTTATCACCAAAATGGGTTTGTTTTCTTAGGAGTAAGTCTATGGTTGGGTTATATGCATGTTGGGCCTTTGGTCCAAGGGTTTTTTTAATGTAATAGGCAACTTCAATAGTTTAATGAGTCTAAACCATGGTAATAGGTATGCATACGGGATTAGTTACTCTGGTTTACATGTTTTGGTCTAGCAGTGGTTTGGTTCATTAGTTGAACCAGTCATGGGGTCAATAAATGTTTAGAAGGTACTTTTACTTTTACTTTTACTTTTTACTTTTCTAAAAAGGGGGAGGAGAATCAACTCACTTTTGTAAGTAATGGTGGGGTGAAGACTTTCCCATACCAACTTTAAGAGGTGATGATTTTTCCACCTTTGGTAGTTGGGGGATGAAGACTTTTCCACCTTTGGTAGTTGGGGGATGAAGATTTTTCCACCTTTGGTAGTTGGGGGATGAAGACTTTTCCACCTTTGGTAGGTGGGGGATGAAGATTTTTCCACCTTTGGTAGGTGGGGGATGAAGACTTTTCCACCTTTGGTAGTTGGGGGATGACTTTTCCATTGTAACTTTAAGAGGTGAGGATTTTTCTACTTTTGGTAGTTGGTAGGTGAAGACTTTTCCAACTTTAGTAGTTGGAAGGTGAAGACTTTCCTACCCCAACTTTAATAAGTGAAGACTTTCTACTATTGTTAGTTGGAAGTTGGGTATGTAATGTTTTGTTGAGTTGGTCCTATAAATAGGGATCAATTGTAAGCATTCAAAACAACTCAGAATTTGAAATCAAAGTTTGCTTATGCAACTCTCTTCTTGTGTTTGATCAAGAATCTCTTGTGTTTGATCAAGAAATCCCTTGTGTTTGATCAAGGTAGGTTGGTGTTTGATCCAGTCGATCCACCTTGCGGTGTGAAGCCCGGGTGTTATATTATTGTTTATTGTTCCATCTTTTTTTCATCTTTCAACAAGTTTTAGCAATATCCTATTCTCCATATCTAGAATTCCCTATTCTCTGAGAAAAGATCCTACCCTGGTACTGTTTTGAGCTTCCTCAATTTCAGTATTACATCACCAGTCATGAAAGCCAAATGAGCCTTCACTCCACTCCCAAAGAAATCAAGTGCACAATGATTACATTTGAAACGGTTCAAACCTGTCGTTGTACATGTTCCCCAAAATCCTATTGCATAACTATCTTGTCTAAGCTCTCAAGACTCTCAACTACCTAGGCATTACAATCAAACCATCCATTCCAATTTCAAAATCATATATAGAACACTTCCAAGGAGTTTGTTTGAATTGAACATACCAAGTAACAATTATCATGCAACAATCATTTTCAAGCTCACAATCAATTACTTTGAACGATCAATTATTTAGACCACTACCCAAGTAACAATGAACTAGGCGATGAAAATGTAAATCACATATGAAAATCAGTGATTCAGCACACAGATTGCAAATCTGCTGAGAAGCTCAGAACCTGCAAGAGGTTGGTTCAGCAAACTCAAGTATTGAAGAAGATACAAAAGGCTGGTTCAGAAAGCAACCATGAATATCCAGTCCATCGCTCCTTTGAGGACATCCACATTATAGCTTAGAACCCTAATCATTTGATTATTCTCACAATCGCACTAACCTAAGTTTACCACAAAAAAATATTAAAACAAGACTTGAATTTACTGTGGAGCACCTATACTCCGCCGAAATCTCAAAAGCTCTCAAAAACCCAAGAACCCATGAATAACCGGCCTTTACTATTGACCACTAGGATTCACATTTATCTCAGAAGTTCTCAAAAACCTAGTTCT
>NW_024869015.1:26099-27378 GCF_013358625.1 Macadamia integrifolia
GAGGGGGTTGCTAACAATGGGATATGCCTTTGGCTTGACTAGTCCCACAGGCCCATATTGAACACACAACCTCATGGACCTAGTAACATCTAAGGAAACCTACAAAAATGCTATGACAACAAAACCGGAAGAATTTAATACCACATAGCTTGAGATGGAGAGAGTTTTCAGGTTTCTAATCTTTTTCCCATGGCATCACCGCCTCAATTGCAGAGTCAAACTCAACTGCTGGTGTCACTCGGCTCCACGGTGTTGCATTGGCACTGCTGCCCTCACAAATGGAGGGAGATTGGTAGACAAGAAGATGAAAGGACAGAGGTTACAGTTGGAACGACTCGAGCTGGAGGATTGGAGGAATTCAGGAGTGGGGGACTACGGGAGGAGGATTGGAGGAATGAGGGTTTTGGGGGCATTGATTGGGGTGCTCCCCGCCGGTTGTTGGAACGACGTGAGCCAAGCCTCAATTCAAAAAGATGAAGGGACAGAGGTTACAATTTCCCCACCTCATTGGGGGCGGAAAATGAATCGACATCTAGATGTGATACAACCCTTTCAATTTTAGTTGGGAAAGAACGGTGATGATGTGGTCCCAGGTTCCGAAACCCTAATATGGAATTGCTTATGGGCCCACATAGGCAATTATAATCCAAGTACAAGAAGCGATGGCAACTTTGTAATTAAAACAAAAATTGTAATCGGTACTCGGAAGTTCAACAAGATATGATATAAGGTGGAATATGAATTATTGTAGAGGGGCACACTTGGAAGATAAATAAATTGAAGGATAAGACTGAATTAACTAAAAAGGATAGTGCAAAGATGTAAATTGGCCACAAGTTGTAATATCGTAAAAAGGGGTAAAAGGGAATGTCGTCTCCTACCTCTGGACTAACCAGAAAAGGCGGAAAACTGAACTTACAATGTTGGGAAAACTCTATCCTCTGAAGATGAATCGAGCTGAAATTCTGGGATTAAGTCCCTAACTTAAAACCCTCCTCAATCCAACCAACAATCATTCGAATGAGCAAACAAAAGTTGAATAAAGAACTGTAGAAATCAGCAAAAGTGATAGAAATCATAGAAGAGGGTAAGTGGAGTATTAGGTCTTAACCTCTCACAACAGGAGATACTATTGGAGGCGAACTCCCAGATATTAGGTCGCCTAGGGCAGAGGATCCTTCACTCAGTTTCAGCCTGATCTGTGAAGGTTCAATGGAGTTCTCACAAATCTCCCTCAACCCAACTTTAACGAAGACGACAACAACAACAACAACAACAA
>NW_024869015.1:27398-36842 GCF_013358625.1 Macadamia integrifolia
GGGGGGAGGGGGAGAGGGGAGAGAAACAGTACCAGCATGACAAGATAATGAAGAAAAAAAGAAGAAAATCCAAATGAAGGGAGATGAGAAAAAATACATAAGATGTAAGAGAGACGGAGAGAGGATCATAAAAGAAGAAATACGTCCACGCAGATTATGGCAGCCATTGGTTTCAACCCAAAACTATTCGTTCAAGTTTCAAACCCATCCCAAATCACTGGGTTACAAGATATTTTTATAGAATTAAACAAAGAATTCCTACTCCAATTCCAAAACTGAACTAAAAGTTAAATCTAACTCAGAGTTCTCTCTAAGTTGGACTCAAAATAATTGAAACAAACTCTAATTCTAACATACTATTAACGACTCTAGCCAGATAAAGATAAAAGAAAAGAAAAATACATTATTATCTCTACCTAAACCTATGCCTAACTGCATCAGGCGAAGTC
The DNA here is from genome assembly GCF_013358625.1 of Macadamia integrifolia. Taxonomy (NCBI): domain Eukaryota; kingdom Viridiplantae; phylum Streptophyta; class Magnoliopsida; order Proteales; family Proteaceae; genus Macadamia; species Macadamia integrifolia. The sequence continues at coordinate 27,848 of NW_024869015.1, forward strand.
CATCTGAACAGTCCAGTGAAGAATAAGAGGATAGCAAAGCGCCAATGATCGAACAAAGCACATGCAGAATGAGCACGGAGAAAAATAAGAAGGAATTAGAATTTAGGGAATTAAGGAATAAGGGTTTCAGGGGGTGGTTGGTCAAACAATCAAAGATGGGCAAGAAAAGTTTGTGTTTTTCTTTTTTTCTTTTTCTTTTTTCAATTTAAAAAAAAAGGGGCACATATTAAACATTTAACACTTACTTAAGCCAAACCCATTTTTCACCATATCTATCAGCTAAAAACGGAAAACAGCAAGCGGAAAATTAATTTGGTAAATTCGGGTATGTCATTTTAACTAACAAAGATACAGCCTAGTCTTTCTGTGCTCCAATTTGGGCTTGTACACTATGTAGCATGTCACCACTTGATGGCAGTTAGATGCTTCTTTCTAATCTTCCTATTAGAGGTACCTATGAGAGTATCTCAATATCCTGGCACCGTAAGTAGGCTAAATGCATTAATAGGGGAAATGAGTCCAGTGGCTACCTAGAAGAAATGATCCAGTTCTGCGCTGCTCCATCCTATCAATTTGGCGGTGTGGTTTTGCAGGTCAGATTCAAGTAATCCAAAACCATACCAAACTGGGCCACCATATTGCCAGCCCTTTACTAGCCCCTCCATCATTGGATCAGAAAGGTTTTGCTGTATGAAAAGGCCCAAGATAGTAGCCCCAAGAAAATTGATCAATATCATATAGACTAGGGTCATGGTTATTTGACTTTTCTCATTAAATGTAATTCATCTGGCAGTTTGCAGTCTCAAACATTTCATAATCCTGCAAATCATTCACACAATGATAAGTTGCAACCCCGACCAGCACCAAATCATCCCAGCCACATCATGCATACTCATTCAATTTCACACATCTCCCATTCACCGAGTATTCTTCTCTAACTAGCCAAAGTGACAATACTGGGTTAAATTTCATGCTTGGCTCACCAAAAAGTTTTAAAAAATGCCAAAAATAAATTAAAAGGATAACAAGTTAGTAATGAAAACATCATCAAATAGTAAGAATTCATGCTTATTACCTGAAGACAGGATATCTCTCTCCAATTGTGCAGAGAAGCTCTGTAATGGGACGGAAAAAAAAGTAGTTTAGTCAAAAGAGAAGGGGATAAAAAGAAGGAAAATGGACAAGAATTTATCGGGCGACTGTTCAACTGAAAACCATGGCAGGAAGTAAAAGTAATAACAAAATCCAACATATACATAATAAATGTTGTTATAAAATACTTGTCCAAATAACAACAGCATGTATTGATCAATGATAATGACAAAATTTGAAGTGCAAAGCACCAGAAATCAGGGAAAGTGGATCTTCGTACTCTCTGGTTATGACAGCTAGAATGCTCATTAATTTTCCAGAAACGCCAATGCACCTAATATTTACTTGATTATGATATCTAGTCTCTCTTATTATGTCTAGCAGGATAACCTTAGAAAAAGACACAAAGCTTCGGCTTAATTCGTATACTAGTACAATTAAGTCACATGAGCTTACAAAATTGATAATCCAAATGGTAAGGGAGACTAATCTTACAAATGCACCACCAAGGGCTTCAACTGCACGGAGCCGTTCTTCATGCATATCTTCTGTCATAATTGGAGGATCCTGTGATTGTTTTACAGGAAAATAACGGGATATATGACGATATGTTATAGATATTATGAAAAAACAGGACATAAAGTATCTGTAAGGTGTAAAGGTCCAGATATGTAATAAGACCTGGGTAGAAGGAGCATGCATCATCTGGTGTGAGTTCAAAAGCATCATTGACCCCACAACACCAGATGATCCCCTCCTGATCTGATCGGGCTGTGGACATGTAGATCCCACGGCATTTTCAGGCTCAATACTAGACCTTTGAACAGTTGAATCAGAACCATCTCGTCTCAATGAGCTGCAGCAAAAAACATATAAGTTTGAATGTCTTAAAATTCATAGGCATTGAATTTCAAAATCAAAACAAAGATAGGAAACTACTAAGGATAGGTTAATCAGATCAAAGAAGCTCAACATAGATGTAGTGACCAATGCAATAACAGAAATATGGTTTTCCAAGAAACATAAAGTCACCCACATAAGTAGACTCCAAACTGATTTGCAACCTTGCCAGCCAACCCACGCAACACCATTATTAGCAGAAACCAATATCAAAAGACATGGTCTCCATCCTCTTTGATAACCAGCTTGATAGTGCACACAGTCATGAGGCATATGGTCATAGGTGAGCCAGCCCAGCCTGCAAGTTTTCAGGTCAGGGCTGGGCTTGGGCCCAGAAGATAGCACAGGCGTCAGGCTGGGATCCAGCTCACTAGCCCATAAAGGGTGTTGTCAACCACATAACACTATATGTGCTATTAATATAGAATGGATCAGACAGTGTTATAAGCTATGCCCGTAAAGCTGTAACGTACATAATTTTCTTAAATGGGCCGATTTATGACATATAGTTCATACTTCATAGTTAGATACAGGTGGCTGGGCCAATGTCAGCCTGAGCATGGCTCATGAATTTGGGGCTGGGTTGAGCCAGACAACTCAAGCTAATTCCAGGACCACCCTGCCCAAGTTACATTGAGGCACAACATTGAAACCCCAGAAGTGTCGCCTTTCCCCTCTTTTATATGCTTCATGTGCAAGGAGAATGGGGAATTGGTGGACCACCAGTTTCTTGAGAGTTCATCTTCCAAAAGGATAATGCTCCATTTCCTTAATGTGCTTAACCTGAATTGGACTTTTTATCTTCCAAATGATGGGTGAGTTGATGTGGTTCTGTCAGGATCCCATTCGGGGCAAGATGGAAATTTCTGCCGGAAGCTACTCTTTTGGCAGGTTTGTGGTTCATTTGGGTAGAGAAATGCTAGACTATTCCCGGATGACTTTGCTTCAGAACTAGCGGTTATTGGAAGGGTGAAGTGAAGGTACATTAGGTCAAATATTCCAAGGCAAAGAAAAAATCCTTAGGACCCCCTTCCAAGTGGGTTGGAGAAGCTGAATTTAACTGACCTTTGATAGGCTACCCAGGGCCATCTTGGGTGGGTGGTGTCATCAAACCTTCATAAGGAGAGGTATTGAACTATTGAAGGCATGGTGTTCTAAACGAGCGGTATTGATGGCATAACTGGGACCTAGTGGTGAAGAGAACTCCGTCAGAGAAGATTTTTTTTCAATTGGGATGGGGTTGGAGTTTGCTTTGAGGGAGGGTTTGACACAGAATTGAAGAGGCTGATTTCACAACTATCATTGCTTGGGTCAGATCCGGCACAAAAGGACCTTTGGAGGTTTGCCAATGTTCTAAGGCATATCAAGTTCTCCGCTTCTCAGGTGAACTGCTCATTCGTTTGGAACCCAAGGACAAAAAATGGCATGGCAGTTCTACTGGATACGCAGGTTGCCGACAATGAATGAATATCCTTTTGCTAAGTTCAAAAGATTCCCTCTCTTTGATTCTACATTTTTATATAAATAGATTGTCCCCCAGACTCCTCTTAACAGACCTTCAAGAGTAGTAGAGAATTGAAGATTTCCAAGTTAAATCCAAAGTTCTACTCTCAACTAGAGGAAGGAGCACAATCCCCAATCCCCATTTTAAAAATTTGACATGTATGAGCTTCGAAATATCCTAGATTAGAAATACTTAGTTTGCTGAAAGTCAAATCTCCACAACTAAAGAACATTGAAAATTCTACTTAGGAAGTGAATCCTTCTCAAAAATTTGCACCCAGCATTTGCTGTAAGGTCACCTCGGTTGACTAGGCAACGCCTTAATGCCTTGCTGGTGTCGCCTTATTTTTTCCCTCCAACAATGCCTAGAATCGCCTAGACGCCATCACAACTATGCCCAGGATAGCCATTCCCACAAAACGAGCGCCTCAAGTTACTTCCATGGTGAAAATGGATTCTTTGCTTTAAATCAATAGTAGTCTGAAAACAGTGAAAGTCCCATCCATTCTATAGGTTTTTTCCAACACTTCACAATCTAATTCTCTGAATTCAGAACCTAAAATCATAAACATGTTACTGTACTTCCAATATTTTAGAAATGCAAACCAAAGTACTTTCATCCAAGGACTTCTCAAGTACAAAATTCTTGTCTTCAATCAAAATTCACCATCCAGAAATCAATGCCAGTGCTTCTCTTTTAGCAGTGGCTAGCAAGGTTCGAAATCTCGTTTCGTTTTGATGTTTTGATGGGTTCAGAATCACCAACTTGGCGCAATCACAGCAAGTTGGCTTTTTTTTTTCTTTTTTCTTTTTTTTGACTTGGTAGACTGTTTCGATGGTCAAACAGCCATATTTTGACCTGAAACTTGGTGTGTAGCTTGTTTTAAGGTTAATAAACATGCTTAGAGCATAAATTTGCAAAAAATATTAGAACATGATATTGTTTTAATTTTTTTTACATAAAATATTTTTTAATCAATTTTAAAAAATATTTTAATGACATAATACAACAAAATCAAATATGGTATAGCATAACAAGCATCATGTATGCTTCAAAACACTTTAATATTAATCTCTTATTTTTCTTTTATTTTTAAAATCAAAACATAATATACATGATGCTTGTTATGTTATACCATATTTGATTTTGTTGTATTATGTCACTAAAATATTTTCTAAAATTGATTAAAACACTTTAATATTAATCTCTCATTGTTATTTTATTTTCAAAATCAAAAAAAGGTTAGAAATCTCGTTTCGTTTCAATGTTTCAGTGGGTTCAGAATCACCAACTCGGCGAGAACACGACGAGTTGGCCTTTTTTTTTTTTTTTTTGACTCAGTAGACTGTTTCAGTGGTCAAACAGTCATATCTTGACCTGAAACTTGGTGTGTAGCTTGTTTTAAGGTTAATAAACATGCTTAAAGCATAAATTTGCAAAAAATATTAGAACATGACATTGTTTTAATTTTTTTCTTACATAAAATTATTTTTTAATCAGTTTTAGAAAATATTTTAATGACATAATACAACAAAATCAAATATTGTATAATAACAAGCATCATGTATGCTTCAAAACACTTTAATATTAATCTCTTATTTTTAAAATCAAAGTAGAATATTTTTTCTTATTTTTAAAAATTATTTTCAATTATTAATCTTTTTTTTTTTTTTTAAAAATTAAAAAAAATTTCACTCCGATAGAATCGTAGGACAGCCAATGGTGAGTAACATATATATAATTGACTTCCACCAAAGATATATTTATCATAAAAAGTAACAATTTATGTTAATGGAAAATGCATTTTTAAACCAGAAAAATTAAAATATATATATTTATGTACCAAAAAAAAATTTCGACTCCGTGAGGTCATAAATCGGCTTCTAATGTCTAGCATATAAAAAATATAACCCCATCCAACATGTATTTATGTACTATTTCAAAAAAAAAAAAAGGGTTTTGAGGATAAAACTTTACCTTTCCTAAGCCTGAAATGTGTAGATCTTGTTGTAGGAGTGCTTTAGAAGGCAATATGTGTGATGATTTGACTAATTAGAGGTCAATAGGGTGACTGTGTTCAAAATGCAAGATTTCACCGAGATTTCACCGAGACAGACGAGACAAGTCGAAATTCACCAAAATGAAGTATTTATAAGCCTTTACAATGTAACATTTCGGTATCTCATCGAGACGATACCGATATCTCAACCAAGATATCGAGATTTCAACCGAGACCATGTACAAAGTGTATTTCGTAGCCTACCTCGTCTAGGCCAAAAAAAATCACGAAATATCCAAGATCTCAGCGAGATTTTGAACCATGGTACACAAAGAAAATTTTGACTATCTCGGTGCAATCTTGGTTCCATCTTGCATTTTGGATATAAAGTCAACCTACTGGCCTCTAATTAGCCACATCATCACATATATTGCCTTCCAAATCACTCCTACAACAAGATCTACACATTCTAAGGTTAGGAAATATAAAGTTCTTTCCCCAAAATCATTTTTTTTATAAATAATACATAAATACATGTTGGATGGGGCTAGATTTTTATAAGTTAGACATTAGAAGCTGATTTATGACCTCACGGAGTCGAAAAATTTTTTTGGTACATAAATATATTTTTTTTTCTGGTTTAAAAATGCATTTTCCATTAACATAAATTGTTACTTTTTATGATAAATATACATTGGATGGAAGTCAATTATATATATGTTACTCACCATTGGCTGTCCTACGACTCTATCGGAGTGAAATTTTTTTCATCCGGTAATTATTTATTTTAATTTTTAAAAATTTAAAAATAGATTAATAATTGAAAATTAATTTTAAAAATAAGGAAAAATATTATGTTTTGATTTTAAAAATAAAAGAAAAATAAGAGATTAATATTAAAGTGTTTTGAAGCATACATGATGCTTGTTATGTTATACCATATTTGATTTTGTTGTATTATATCATTAAAATATTTTATAAAATTGATTAAAAAATAACTTTATGTAAAAAAAATTTAAAACAATGTCACGTTCTAATATTTTTAAAAATAGAAGAAAAATAAGAGATTAATATTAAAGTGTTTTGAAGCATACGTGATGCTTGTTATGTTATACCATATTTGATTTTGTTGTATTATGTCATTAAAATATTTTCTAAAATTGATTAAAAATTAATTTTATACAAGAAAAAATTAAAACAATGTCATGTTCTAATATTTTTGCAAATTATGTTCTAAGCATGTTTATTAACCTTAAAACATGCTACCCACCAAGTTTCAGGTCAAAATATGGTTGTTTGACCACCGAAACAGTCAACCAAATCAAAAAATAAATAAAAAAAATTCACCAACTCGCCGAAATCTCATTGAGTTGGTGATTTTGAACCCACCAAATCACCGAAACGAAATGAGATTTCAAACCTTGATGTGTACTCAAATCCAATGGAGGAAAGACGATTCTGATACAGATGATACACTTGTCGTCTTTAGGGTCTTTAGACTAAACATCATCCCAAGACTTGAGAAGTGACTAAAGAAGGAGAGTCGTCCAACATAACTAAGTTCATAAATTGGTTAGGGTCTCCTAACACGAGTAAGGTTGGTAAGAAATTCAGACTCCTTCATCGCAGTAGAACAGAACATCTCGTTCTAGTCATTCAAATGGATGATGGATCACAAGTTCAATAAACCTAAAGTGGCAACTATTTAATAGCCCTAACAATGTTGAACTGAGGGAAAAATTAGGGTTCTCACATGCTTAGTTCACCTGTCATGTTTCACATCAAACTCCTCGGTCAAAGCCCGCATTTGAGTTGGCTCTGCCACCACATTGTCATTTTCCTGTTTTCAAATAAAATAATTATCACTCACCCCAACGTTCATAGGGAAACAGGCAACTACTAGTCCCTATGTGAAAAAAAAAATTATAAGCATTCGATTAACAGAATAATAGAAAATCCAGCACCTCAATATCACCAGAAGAATGATATTCTCTTTCAAAATTATCTTGATTACTTTGATTCAATCGACTCTTCTTTTCAATGCATATTGCAAGCTGAAAAGCAAACAACAAAGTAAAAATAATGTTGCCAACGTTGGACCACCAGGAGGAGACCCAAGACTTTGATACAACAGAAGAATTGCATGAACATCTGAAAATCATAGAAGAAGAACCTAATGTCTGCCATGTGGCAAAAATTTTACCATGGAGATGTTTCCCAGGAATGTTCTGAGAAGGCAACCAAGCAAGGCTTTAGGGTTCTTGACCAAAATGTTAAAGAACCACCCCCTTATATTCTTTGGCCATTTATATCAAACAATCCCAAATTGATTTTGAACCATTTTTCAACGCTTCACAACACCGCAAGTCAAAATCCTTTTAGGCTGAAACTTACCAGATGAGTAGTAGATAATGATGCAGACAAGAAGCCCAAAATTTTTGGCACCAAATAAGCTTGCCACATGGTCTGTTTGTAATTTGTTGACAAAGATTACAGTGGCCAAGTATAACTTAGAGACTTTAGAAGAGATGTGAAGATACCATTTGTAGTTTCTGGTGGATTAGACATGTGGATAGATCAATAACACCGTTGGTTGGCATTCGGGGTAACGGTTGCGACTCCTCCCAAAACCAGCGAACTTCTCGAACAAATTCTACCCAGAGAACCGCTATAGCTAATTACCATTTTAATTGAAAAAATAAGAAAAATAAGCAACATGTCAGTACTGCATTGTTATTATAAAGGGAGTGCCAATAGGAAAATCCTTAAAATTAGATATGAAATAAAGATAACAACTGATAGAAAACCCTTGAGTTCATACATACCACGTATGTTGCAGTTGCCAAACCAAAGACAATTCAAGCAAAATTGAGCAAAAAGAGACTCAATTGGTGCGCCTTTTATGACTCTTGAATTTTTGTCTTCGTCCTTAATATGATCTGATGATTGAACTCCTATATCTGGAACGAGGCCATTTAGTAAATAATAGCAAAGAGAACCAGATAATAATGAATTGCCCCTAAGAGCAACAGTGTTCTTGGGAGTACAAAACTTCACTTGGAAATAGTGGATGCAAAGAGAATTATTAGAGCAGGGTAAGTGATACAATAGGAAATAAAACAGGAAACTTGCCAGTTCTAAAACTAAACAGTGCCCCCAAATAGTTTACTCTAAGCAAAAATAATAATAATAATAATAATAATGGATACAGAGTATTCAATTCTGTTAGAATGAAGATTAGTGTGCCGCGCAGGGGTACATTGGGGCTTCCCCCCCCTCCCCACAGACCCTAATTAGAGTGGGCTGGCTGGATGTGGGGTATACTTGTAAATACTTTATATTTTCTGTTTTGTATTCCTATCATAACTCTATCATGATTTTATATTATAAATAGGGGACTTGTGTTTTTATATTATAAATAGGGGACTTAAGTGATCACTTAAAGACACATAAGTATTCTCCCATTCTTCCTGTTAACAAATTCTTTTTTTTTTTTTTTT
>NW_024869015.1:36973-41662 GCF_013358625.1 Macadamia integrifolia
GGGGGGGGTGGTGGGTTGTTTGGGGGAGTCCATGCATCAAACTGAGTTGATAAGTCCAGGTTCAGCTTGGCTTCGTAAAAATGCTTCAGTTTCAATTTCAGAAATATCCAATATATTCAAATTTTTTTTAAACCAGGTTTCTATCAAAAACAGCAAAATGGTTGCCAAAATCTAAAGTTTGCTCATTTCAGCAAAAAATGGCTACATTAAATATGATTCAACGGAATAAGGGGATTTTGACCCAAGGCTTCAAACTGCATTAAGAATAAAAAAAATGAACTGGAAAACCTCATTCCCACAAGACTAAACCTATCTGCCCCATTTAAGGGAATGATTTGAAGAGATTGACCAAGTATTTGGGGGTTAATGACTCAACATAAGGTATGCCAAATCTTAAAGAACATTTTAATCTTCCCAAGGGGTGAAATCAGTCTACGAATAAAAAATGAAGTCAGCTCTTTCTTGACCCCCAAGGCAGCAATTGACACTTTATGAGTTTACATTGATTTACGTTTATTATTTTTCTTTTTATGAATATGCCAATATTATATCCTATGCTTTGTCTTTTGATGAATATTCTAATATTATATACTATGCAGCAAGAAAAAAAAAATTGGGTGAATAAATAATTCATAACCAAGAGAAGGAAAAAGAGAATACAAATTACAAGGCTTTGCCTTTACAGAGGGGAGGCAAGAACCTGAATAATATAAGGGCAGAGACCACAAGAATCAACAGTTAGCCGATTTCTAGGGGTATCTACCACATAGAGCGGGTGGCATCAATCTTCGCTTTAACTTCGAAGAGAATGGAGTCCCAAATCTGCTGAAAAGATTTGGACTTGGAGGTCTATTATGGCTTCATTTATTATATGTTCATTTTCTCATATTATGTGATTACTAACATAATTATATCATAATGCCTTGATATAGCCTCGATGTTGCATATAAGCATAACTATGTAAAATTATCATTGTTATATTACATATGGTCATTTATTACATGCCTAAAGTGCCTCGGCACCCCTCCAACCCCTTGGATTGCCTAGCCGTCTTGGCAACTATGCATGAAAGAATTAGTGAATAGATTGAAATAGATTAGATAAGGTCATCGAGACATGCTACTCAATAACCTGCCTCATGAACCAGCGGGTGGTCTACATATTAACCAAATTAACAAGAATATCAGGTTCAGCTAAGGTCCTTGGTTGCTGCTCTTAAAATGTCAATACATAGTGGGAAACAATGATCCCATCAATAGGCAATAGCATGGCTGGAACAAGAAAATAGTGAAGGCCCAACCAAGAAAGATGCTAATAATCACATGTTGTACCAAGATAGAGAAAGCCCAATTTCAATACCTTCATGAAAAAGATCTTTAAGTATACGGTCAAGAACTGTTGGAGGTGGTACAGTCAGTGAGGAGTTTAAATTGTCAGATGCAGAGTTTTCAGCTGCCACAAATCAAAGAGAAATTAATAAAAGAAAAACCTTGTATACCTCCCCATTTAGTGAGGACTTGTGACATTTAACAATTTTTTCCAAACCTGATACAAAATCTTCCATAAACTGAGCCTCGAAGGACGCATCCAATGCATTAACCAAAAGGTTCAATTGCGAAGCAAACCCAACTGTATTTCCTTTTGGTTCATCCGTTCTGATGACAAAGCATAGCTCAAGATGTCATTCTACTTAGTGATTTAAAATAACTAAATAGTACCAATCAGATTGACAAGTAGGTGAAGTAAAAGATCTAATATTTCTTCCACGTAAAAGGAAATCTAGTACGAATTGTTAAATAATGGCAATGACAAAAAATCCATCTTATGGCAAGCAAATTTTAGAATTCCTTCACTACAAAAATAAATAAATAAATAAGGGCCCATGACACCTCTCTTTCACTTGCTTATTCCCCCAACATGAACTAAATCATTGACTAGGCTTCTTCATAACCACATCATTGTCTTTATGTTTTTCTTTAGCAAGGGGCATTGCTATGAGGGGCAATGTTCAAGATTTCAGTTTCGACCACACTTGAAACTGAAATATTTTGACTGAAACTGAAATTTCAATTGAAATCTGTACAATTTAGACTGCAAGTTTCGATGAAGGGTTTCAAGGCCCAATAGCCAAATTACGACCTGAATTTCTAGAAACAACCCCCATTTTAGGCCCTTTGACATACTAGAATCCTTGGATTTTAAAAAATACACCCAAAATGGTTGTATGAGTTCAGAGCCTAGTTTAGTAGTATACGTTATACACTACTCTATACATTCTCTAACATTTGAGTATTCCACACAAAGTTTAGTACAAGAACACACTTAATCCAATCAAAACAACTCTAATATGCATTACGAATGAATCATTATTTATGATTTTACATGAAGTAAGATCACTTACATATTTGAAGACAAAATAGGAACAATGAACCATTTCTCAGCCTCATCTGATGAAGCATTTTCTAATTCAGCCATTTGTAGAGAGCTCTCAACCACCTTATTTGACCATATGGTAATCAACTCAAACCCTGAATAAATTGAAGACAAGAAGGATAAATGCATAAAAATTGAGAATTTAATCCCCAATTCATAACTGATACAATTAATGAATTGCCTTCCATCACAAAACATCTAATAGAAATACTAAACCTTCAAATGGTTTATATTCAAGGAATCAAATACTGCCTGGAATCTAGAAGAAAAAAATGAATTATGGATTATGCAATAAGATTTAAAATCTTAACTGTAGATATAATTACTTTTTCACAAATTTTGGCCAAATTTTGAGTTTCGACCCTCTAACCAAAACAATACAGCTGCCTCAAAATTTTCAGATCAGATTTTTTCTTTTCGAGTTATTCGTCAGATTTTTCGGAAATTTCAGCCAACTTTTCCCCTGACATTGCTGAAAATTTGGCCAGCCCGATTACACTTTATCATGGGCCCAGGTCTACATACCAAGCTCATAACTGATTCCACACTTGGCCCATCTTAAAAACATGTTTGTTAACCTTGGAGAGTATGAATCTGACCTAGTCCCTCCAACTTACAAAGTATTTAGCACCTTAACCACTTGGCTACAACCATTTGTTGGGATAATTGTATTAACATTTAAATTTATGCAGTTCACCGAAATTATAGACCGAAAAATCCAAACAACAACATCCAAAATCTTATCCCAACTTAATGGGGTCGGCTACAGGAGATTCCAAGCAAGGAAGAGCACGAGGATCCCTACAAAAAAATGACGGGTTATGGCTAATTATAATAAGTGCTGACCATCAACCTGACGCACCACTACAGACCAGCCACAGGCTTATGAAGACAGAATATAATAAGGTACCGAAACAAAACATCCAAAATATCCAAAAAATTTGTTGAGGTCCCCTTACCGAAATGATCTCCGAAATGAAATTCAATTAAGCTTAAAATATTGGAAGATTTATTTAAAACTATATCTAAGTGGGCATACATTGGCCCATGGTGGATCACAGTGGTTTCCATGGACAAAGGTGGGCATGTCCTTTTCGCAATGGTACAGTTTGTAAGACAACCTCATTTATATTTCCCAAGATTGTTAGCACACTAAAAGAGACCAAATTGTCAATGGATCACATAATACAATTACCCAAGGGTAAATCCAAAATTCTACATCACAATATAATCTACCTTTCACTGGGTCTTCTGCAGAATACCATTCGGTCCAAGGACAATCATCATCCCATTGTGTTTTGTTGCGGGTGTCAACATCTGGATCTGCAGCAGATTCTCTAATTTCAGGTTCAGCTTCTGGTGTAACATCATCCTCATCATGGGGAGGTGTTCGGTAGGTTAGCCTCATTGTAAAGTTCACTTGGACAAGGTATGTTGAGAAATCCACCATGAAGGACTTCAATATAAAATACAAGATGTATAAGTCATGTTACTGAGCATGTTGTTGGTGCTCACACAATTCAGAATGTGAATTGCTGAGAGTCATCCCAAATGCCAAAATAAAAGAAAATATAATTTTCCATATGCATTTCAATAAATCAGTAAGAATCAGAAAATCAGACGAGCACATGCAAATGAGTACACAGACATGGATGTAGAGATTGACCATAGCATTGGGTGGATGAAACAGGAGGTTTTACCACTTCAATAACAAAGCAGGGAACATGAAAGGGAAGTAACAAACTACAATAATCAAGAGCTTTGCATGCTATTTTGGATCTACAAACAGAAGAAGAGATTAAATCAATCATTTGAACAATATAATTTTCCATATATAAATCAGTAAGAATCAGAAAATCTGACGACCACATACAAACACTGAAACACATACAGAGACATGGATGTAGAGATTGACCATAGCATTGGGTGGATGAAACAGGAGGCCTTACCATTTCAATAACAATGAAGAGGTTTTACCACTTCAATAATAATGAAGGGAACATATAAGGGAAGTAACAAAATATAATAATCAAGAGCGTTACAGGTTATTTTGGATCTACATACAGAAAGAGGAGAGATTAAGTCAATCATTTGAACGTTTATTTTCATAATTAAACACATAGTTTTTAAGGCGCTGGTAAGGTGACGCCTTAGCAACGCCTTGGCGCTGATGCGATCTAGAGATGGTAAGGCAGTGCTTCGCCTTATGTGAAGTGGTGCCTTATGGGGTTTTTTTTTTTTTTTTTTTTTTTTTTT
>NW_024869016.1:0-5835 GCF_013358625.1 Macadamia integrifolia
TTCCCTTTCTTTTCTCTCTCCTCTTTACTTTTCTCACCAAACGTACGAGGGTAATAAATGGAAAGAAAAGAAATCATAAAGCCTTATATACTATTCCTAATTAAGTGAATAGTGCTCTTGGATGGGTCACTCAGGTGGGTGCACCCACCTGTCCTACCCACCTGAGAGCCAAGACTTAGGATTTTGACCGGGTTCGGACCTCGGCGCGAACCCCACCCCAGGCATACGATGTAGCATACGTATATACCTTAAAATACGGATATAATACCTGTTTTATTCATACATAGCCTTATGGTAGGTGCACGTACACGGTTTTGGCACTCCCGTCTCTTCTGGCACTGACTCGGACTTGTCGGGCCAGCCGGTGTTTAAGGTCACCCGTGCCATCATAGCCTATAAGGAACCCGCTCTAATTTCCTCTGGCTCGGTTCCTGCATGGTTAAACCGGTTCAATCGCGAAATCAGACCGGGTTTAAGAAGCGGGGTATTACACCCTACCTATGTAAAGAGGCTTAATGCTTGAATTATGTTCAAGGGGTACAAACGAAGTCATGGGTGACCAGCTCAGTACTACTGCTTATTTAAGTATTCATTTCAAGATATAGATGGTGATAGTAGTACCACCACAAGGAGAAAGGTTGAGTGGTAAAACTCTTAATTAGTCCAATCCCAAGAAATGTGGGAGTGTGTTAATTGTGGCGCATATCGAAGACTAACCTAAGTGGATGTAGGGGGTGTGACCATCGCCAATGAGAACTTATAGGTAAATTTTCTAAACATTCATGAGTCCAACATAAAGGATATGACTGGTTCAAAAGTCTAAAGTGATTATATGATGGGTAGCTCAAAAAGTCGACTTATAGGATGTGGTTGATGGATCGGTCAGCTACACTAATAAGGAAAGGTTCAAGGAGTCTGACTCTACTCGTACTCTGTAGACCTAGTGTAGGTTCAAGTCCGAAAGACATCTATAACAATGCGTCCTATAGTGTCTAATACAGTCACAGCAAATGTGTTCTTCGTGTCATTTGAAACCTGTGGGGGATCGTTAGAATTTATATTTATTTTATTATAATTAAGTTTTAAGATGAGGTTTTTCTTTTATGTGTTTTATGACTTGTAATGGTGTGAGACCCTTAGGGTCAAGGTAGTGGAAAATGGTCAATAACACCCTATAGGTGTTCTAAATTCCATTCATAACGATTACCATGAGTGGAGAGGTGGACAAAGAGAATTGATTGAGATTAATTTTATTTATGAAACTAATTCTTAATTCATGCTATATGTTATTGCCAAATGGAGGTAAATGGTCAATGTCATTATGTGAGTGCCCTAAAGTCCATTCACGATCACTACCATGAGTGGAGAGGTGGGTTAAAAAATGATCAATAACACCCTATGAGAGCTTTAAATTTTATTCATGGCCATTATCATGAGTAGAGTGGTGGGATAAGGAATTGATTGAGATTAATTTAATTTATTGAATTAATTTTCAATTCATGTTCATATGACATTATTTTCTAATCAACTTGCTATTAATTGGAGGTTACTCTTTGAGAATCCAAGAGGGTGCAAGGGGTGGTTTTGGATCTATATAAACCCAACCAAATACCTTGGAAATACACATATTCACACATTGACATTCCATTTATTTATACTCTTTGCAACCATACAAGTTTTTCTCTTTCTTCTATTTTCTCTAGTCTTGTGTAAAGTTAGAGGGGGCTGCTGTGATGTAGCTTTTTGCTCCTAGAAGGGACTAGAAGAACTGTCTCATCTTCTAGTGGAATGTTGTTTTATCTTGAAGGTAGAGATGTAGAACAACTCTTGGCAGTAGATGGCATCAATTACCTTAAAAGCAGTACTACAAGTGTGACTCAACTTCAATTCTGATCAAAGCTTTTTCAATTGCTGTGGTGGTGATTCAACATCTATTTCCCGTCTCATTTCAACCAAGGATCAATACTACAACATTATAGTAGTTTCTACTGTAAAAGCTTTATATTGTAATTTGTTTTATTTTTGTAAAAAATTATAATACAATTACCCAACACAGTGAGAATCCAATGACGAGAAGGGTCTTGACATACACCTCAATCGTTGATCCTCACTGTCGCTCACCACCTTCCTCGTAGACGATTTTGATGCCTCAATTAATGTCCAATCAGTGGTCCAACAGTGGAGAGATTCGAATTAGCATCTCAACACATGGGTACACATCCCTCGGTCTTCCCAACCGTAAATAATTGGGGGTTCAATAACGGGGGAGGATCCATTCTGAAAAATTAGAATTAGAAAATGATTTGACAGATTTTGATTGATTTCTCATCCATTTGGATCGGACTCAGCTAGAACGACCTGGATCCCGATTCTAAAATTTTAATTCATTTAGATTTTATTTGATTGATGGGATTTTCTTTTGATAAAATTTGATTGATGGGATTGACATATGGAAAATTTTGATAGAGATTTGTTTATGTGTGCATTTGTGCTTGGTACCTTCCGGGATTCATATCCTCTTCTTCGGCCGTCGGCATATGGTTTCAAGTATTGGTATCGTATCATATTAGTATCGACTGATGTTAATCCCCAATCTCTGACCAATTGAATCAATTATTCGCATCATTTCAGTGGTAAAACATTAAAATAAATATACTTTTTATGAAAAGCAAAAGGTAAAAATAACCGATACCCATCAATTCTCTCCAATACCAATCCAGATCAGATCGGTATGGGATGAAAGCAATTAAGCAAATACCAATATCAGCATCGAGAACTAAATCCATGGTTGGGATACCCTCCATGGCATTTGATAGTTGGAAGAACATCGGCACACACTCTAATACACAAACATACAATTACAAGTCTCGTAACTGTTGGATGTGCACTGATGTGCTATAGGGGGTTTGTTTCAAGTATTGGCATCATATTGGCAATATCGGCCCTATCATATTGGTATTGATTGAAACCGATGCCCAATCCTTGATCAATTTGGATCGGCTACCCATACCATTTTTAGGGGTAAAAATGTAAAAAAAATCATACTTTTTTCTGAAAACCAAAGGGCAAAAGTGATCAATACTTACCGATCCTCTGTTGATACTGAAAACTAAGGTTGTATTTGGTATCATTTCGAAACGTTTGGTGTATCTATGGTGTGTTTCGTTTTTTTTTTAACAAAAAATGAAAAAAGAAGAAGATAGAAACGAGAATTGACGGAAAGACAAAAGGTAATTCCGTCGTTTCAGTTTCATTAAAAAATATATATATATATTTTGACACATAAGTTAAAATTTTTGTTTTTGACATGAAACGTCATTTCTAAAATAGTAACGTTGCCAAACGCAGCCTAAATACTTGACTCTACCAGATACACACAACAAAATTGCCTTTCCCTTGGCTGTTAGGTATTTGCGTATCTATGAATACAAAGGAAAATGTCTAAGACATGGGTTACCATTTAGGAGAGAACCTCACGTTTAAAATCCTAAAATCAGGTATGGAATGGCTTCCATATATTTCAATTTGGATTAGAATCATATTCAGTCAAACCCCTAGCAAATGGAATAAAAAAGAACCAATAAATCAGAGTTCATCTTCTTATTATTTCTAAAGAAGTGGAAAAAATAAAAAGAAAAAAAAAATCCCATAGTCCTATAGCATTGCTCAATCACAAATGCTTCCCTCTAATCTTTATCAGACCATCTCTACCCAACAGTACAAAACAAACTCTTACCTTGAGATTTTAAATACTGAATTATCCTTACTCAAAAGGTTGTAAAGAGATGTAAACAGAACAAATACAGACCAAATATAGCACGACACAAATTCGAATACGATTATCCTAATCCATATCCGAATTCGATTTTGAATATCCACTTGATATGCAAAAACAGTTTTTGAATTTAAATTTTGATTATTTAATCAAATATACGGATATTTTGTGATTCAAATTCGAAGTCAACCACAAATTGGACTATGGAGAGAACCCTACCATCCAAAGTGGCATGGTACCCCATGCTCTAATCTGTTACACAAATGATCCAGAAACTAGAACCCCAATGTTCATTAGAACACGGGAGCCTCTAAGAAGCTGAAATATTGAACCATCATATATTCGTATATGTGCAAGATAATGCTTCACTAGAATAACAACTCAGTGCATGAGGCTCCCACTATTGCAAGATGTGGAAGGGGCAAATGTACGTAGCCTTACTCCCTGCTTTGCAGGAGAGGCTGTTTCCAAGAATGTTTCACTAAGATGTCAGGATCAATTTGTTCATATACACTGCACAATAAGTATTGGAACCATAAAATCTAATCACTGATCAAAAGTCTCAGAAAGCTTACCTCAAAGTGATATGTCGGGACATTATGATGCATTAAGAATATGAAGTTTTAATTTCTTACTTCAAATTCAACTTAAAATTCCACCAGATAACAATGTAAGATAATTGATAATAGTGATGTATGTTATCACCCACATCCTACCACCAGATAATTCTTTCTTATCACTTGACAAATATATGTTCACAACTCATTAAATTAAATTGTCAAAGCGAACATCTGAAACCAAAACTCAATACAATGTGTTGCCACACTCCACCCATCACCAAGAAATCATGCACCATCAACGTCCCCACCAATGTGAAATAAACCTAACATCAATCAACAATACATAGTTGTTACTATGATGCCCATTTTATAATTATGAAATACCTATAATGCATACTCAGAATAGAAGTCAACAACAACAAATTTGATCTTCTTAATATGGTAATCAGCATCATCCCCATAAATTGCATTCAAAACATAAACAATGAGTTCCATTTTGTAGCGAGGGTCAAGAATAACCCCAAGTGCCATAAATAAATTAGTCTCTTTCCAATACTTCTCAAATTTTAATCTCATTGTAAAAGCCATAGAACGAATATAGTCATCTTTGCTATTTCCCCATTGAATCAAATGATGATAAAGATCACAGACATCCCAGAAATAGAAGTTCGCAGTTCGATACTTTCTGTCCAACATATGTTTCATGGCACTATTGAAAACTTTCAGGCATTGACCAATTGATTTGCATTTTTCCCACTCCTCGTCAGTTGGCAACGTCTTGAAATTCTGATCCGACTCTGCTAAACGCTCAAATGCTTCTCTCGCCTCTAAAGAATTATGGAGCATTTCACATGTTGAGTTCCATTCTGTTGCAACATCCATAGAGACACTATTTTTGCTAAACAATTTGGTTTGAACCAATGCATCACCAAAATTTTCAAATCTAGATGGTGAATCATTTATCCACCTAATCATGTCTGTCTCGAATTTTGATCAAAATATCTTTAAGTTCTTCCAACTCATCTTGAACAATTAGATATAAAATATGTGCACTACAAAGTACATGAAATATGTCACCATTTCGCAACAATACTTCTTTTTGACAAAGCCACAACCATGGTTTTAAGTATCTCCGATATCGATACGATACCCTTCGATATGTATCTTAAATTTAGTTGGCCGATACGATACACACCGATACGATACATTGAATTTTTTAAATCATTTCGTATCGATATATATCCTACCATACATACCGATATGCATCAATATACCACTAATACACATCGATACGATACGACATGCCTCGATATGACTCTATGAAAAATATAAAATTAAGGTAAAATGTACGTTTCGGTATGTATTGGTACGTATCGGTGAGTATCGGTATGTATTGATCGGTACGTATCGGTATATATCAGCACGTATCGGTGAGTATCGATATATATATATATATCGGTACGTATCGGTGAGTATCGATACGTATCGGTGCTACGGTCA
>NW_024869016.1:5855-41607 GCF_013358625.1 Macadamia integrifolia
CAATTTAGTGTTTATGCATAATACATGTTATCAATAGCTTTTTTTAACAAATTCTTTATGCAAAAGTGTTTAAAAAAATGTTTTCTATCCATTTATGTGTGTATCTTTAGCGTATCTTAGTGTATCTTCGATACGATACGATACCCTCCGATACGTATCTTAATTTTGACCGACCGATACCGATACTTTAATCCTTGGCCACAACTTTAGATAATTTATCATAGAATCATTTGTGGATGCATTGTCCGTTGCAATGGAGCAAATCTTCCAATCAAGATTCCAATTCAAGAGTTGAGCCTTTATGTGCCCACTAATAGCCTCCCCATCATGGGGGGTAGGAAGCATCTTGTAAGAAAGAATCCTCTTATGCAAGTTCCACTCATCATCAATATAATGGCAAGTGACAACACAATAGCTGAAGTTTTGATGATCTACTGTCCACAAATCCGTTGTGAGACTAACTCGTGAAGATAATTTGTCTAAAACTCCATACAAATTTTCCTTCTCCTCTGGAAAAACATTCATAATATCATTTCTAACCGTATTTCTAGAATTGAATTTGAATATGGGATTGATGCTATTTACAAACATTTGAAAATACTCATCCTCTTTTTTTTTTGTTAACCAAGGTGTCCGCACCAACTTATGCGCACCTCGTGAAAATACTCATCCTCAATCATGTTGATTGGATAACAATGCTTGGCAATCATTCGGACAAAATCCTTTCGCGTACGTTCCGGATCAAACTTGAAGCTTGCTAACTTAGGAACCGACTCACTCGTACTCCTTGAGAGTGCTAAAACTTGTTGACCAACATCCTTGTGAGTCCTCCTCTTACAAGTCTTTTTATGGTTGTTCAAATGAGTGGTACCCAAGGTACTTGCACCATTAAAGATTTTTCCACAATGTTTTCAAGTAGCTGTCACTCCCTGAAGACGATGGGAGATGAGTCGGCAAAGTTGGTCGTCTGGTCTCTCCGTCTCTAACCCTACTCCCTAGGTGGAAGAGCAGGAGCCGATCAGGGTGACTGGGTGAGAAACAAGGTCATGACTCACGAGTCACGAGTCACGAGCCACGATTCACGAACATCAAATTTGTTGAAGAACGCTACCTGGTCGCGTGACCCTTGCACCAGCGCGAGGGCTAATGAGCTTGGGGCGGGGCCGTTATTGCGTCCTCCTCTCATTCCTCATTGTCGCGCGTATTGCAGGAAGACGGAAGTGTATGGTATAGTCTCCCCCTTTTGATGTCGTTAAGCTGATTAATGGCGTCTGCCATCAAAATGGAAGACGAAGGAGAAGATGGAACTACAGAAGAGGAGGTAATTCACTTCTGTTCCTAATTTGTACTTTTCTGTACTCCTAAATTAGTAATTCTGAAGACCTAATCTCATTTTTTACCCCTTTCCTTGTTTCAGTTTTTGTTTGTGTTTTGGTTTTGATTCCTGAGTAGTATATGGAAATCTGGAAATCAAGTGTGATGCAAACTTTACGAGATGATGGCCAAGGGTTGATGAAATTTTCTAGTTCTAATTGGTGCAGATTAATATCCTCTAGGTTCAATCCGGTAGCTTGGATTATGTTAGGGTAGCTAGCTTTGGATGAATGATAAAAATGAGACTTTCGTTTCAATTTTAGTTGGTTTGCAGTTTCTATACCTCAAGTCCCCTTTCCCACCTTCCCTCAACACCATTTTTACCCATTTTATCCTCTGAATGTAAAGACAGGATGTCCTTGCTTATCTTAAGGCTCAGTTTGATCTTGAGAGACCAAACAAGGAGGTATTGCTTGATTTGCAGTTGCTAAGGAAGTTTAAGATGCATGCGTATCATGGGAATTGCATCTTCCATCTTTATTCTTCAATTCCCTCAACCATTTGGATCTAGTCCTCCTCAAGTTTTTGAGTTTGATATCTGTTAAGATGCTGGAATGGGTTACCTTTGAAGGAATTTGATCTGCTGGTGGGACTACTGATTATTGCCAAGTTAAACAAAAAACAGAGCAATTTGTGGCTGTTTGAACTCTCATGATCCAAACTGTGCCGGAAGGAAGGGGGAGAGATCTTTATAACCTTGTTGGCGGAAATTTAAACTCAGTTTGCGTACGTTCTTTATCTTTTTAATCAGCTTGTTTACCAAAAGTGAAATCTTTCGCTCAGGCTCTGTTTGTTTCGATGTAAAATGTTACACGTAAAATTTTACATGAAAAATTTTACACGAAAAATTTTACATGAGTGACAATTTTCCAATGTCTGTTTTCAAGAGGTAAAATAGAAAGTAAAATATCATTGAACCATATAGGGGGAAGGGAGATGCTATAACTATGGCTGCCCAGACTTGCTAATCATCTTTCATTGAAGATTTTAGTCCATAACCACATAGGTGGGAAGCAATTTTCGTGCAAGCTATGACATATTAACAATGGGCAGAGCATCTAACGTGGAGATGTTACAGATTCAAATTTTGGATCAAAAAGTCAGGTCTCTTAAGGCATGAACAATTTTTTCTACATTTGCACCTCCAAGCTTCTGGATAATATTATATTGTCGCAGGTGTTCTTGGTAGGACCGGTACATGAAGTAGCTTGCAGGTGTACACTTGCTGCATTTCAAAATACTTTGAGCCTTTGAGGCAACAATGACCCAACACCTCTCAGATATCTTCTCGTCAAGCTGATCAAAGAAGGCTCCCATTTCCCTTCACCTTCTTTCATGACTATTCTACTGTCAAATTTCTGTTTGGCATTTAATCAAACAGTTTAACGTCCGATAAGATGTTATGTAACTTTACTCTTGAGCATTCTATCGAATATCAGGCGGGCATAATCTTCAACTACAAATTGGCGGCTTCTAGTCGCTGTAAGAACCTGTCTCTTCTTTGTATACAACAGTAGATAGGACGATTCCAAGCTCCAACATCATAACCCTTTTCATTTCGGTTTCTTCACAGACCTCTTCCTTGGTGGGAGTACTGACTCTTTCTTTTGCAAATCAATCCAGAGTACCTTGCTTTGATAAACCATTCCTTCACTAGGGCTCCCCTCCATCTCTGATAGTTTCTTCTGATCTTTCTCCTCTCTGAAGTTAATAATCCTAACGAGTACGATTAGATCTATCTTATAGATGAAGAGTTTGAATGGGAATTTCAAATTACAAAGTTGTGACTAAGAGAGGGGGATCACGAGAGGGAGAAGGAGAGAAGAAGAGATGAAGAGAGCAAGAGAGGATAGCATTGCAACAGGTCGCCGACACACCATCGGGGAAGATGATGGTAGAGAAGCCTTCAGGGAAGATAATGGAAGAGATGTCCTTGATTTTGTTTCTTTCGGTTTTATCGTGTCTTTCAATTTTATCAGGCAGAGTTGTAGTGTTTTACGAGCATTTTACGTCTATTTTAAACGTAAAATTTGTTGGGATATTTTCCGGTAAATGCATCGATTTTGGTAAAATTTTCTATCATGAAAATTTTCCCAACTGAAAAACAAACGCTGGAAAATTCAATTTTACTGTAAAATTTTACATGGAAAATTTTCCATGCGGAAACAAACGGAGCCTCAAGGTATTTGTCTCTTTTGGTATTTGGACCATTTTAGCCTTTGGAACTTTTGACTGACTACAATACCTTGATTTCTTCAGGTCCTCACAAGCAACAGGAATCCCCCTCTAACATAGGCACGCCGACAAAGATCAGATGCCAGGGATTGATAACCTGTACACCCCTTTAGAATCACAGCCCAAACTCATGCTCGAGATACCTCTGATTGAGATACAGAGAGCAGCTGACTTGGCAGCCACCGTTTGCTCTTTCTTTGAACTCTCACTCCAGTACTTTGAAACACTAAGATCACATCAGCTGCTTGAGCAAATGGTGTGCACTCCTTCAAAGATTCTGCTGAGACTCTAAATCAGACCTCCTTTGGTGGTTTAAAACAGATGACGAACAAAATAAAAAAGCTGTACCTAACAATAGCATCCATTTTGAAGCCTTTGCAAGGTACATTTTTTCATTCCATTCATCCATATCATGTTTGCAGAGCTTTTCTGCATTTTACTGCTTTGTGTGGATAAAGCAAATGTCTTGCCTGACGAGGTTGAGATGATAGATGACCTGGGGAGATTATGTGTCAACCTTTGAACATGTGGAAAAGTTACTGATCCTTGGAGTTTCCATGCATCGATCACCTGTCCTGAATGACCAAAACCATTCATTAACAAATAACAATGTCTTGCTTTTTTAAAGGGGGGGACCAACGCCTCACAATTAAGAGGTCATGAGTTCAACCCTCCTTGGGGACCTACCTATCAGGGAAAAAGAAAAAAAAAAGTCAGAGGCTGTGTATTCCAGTGAAGGGACTTGACAGTCTGATAAAGATTTTCTGCTTCCTCCCCCCCCCCCCCCCCCCCCCCCCCCCTCCCCTCCCCTCCCTTTTTTTCTCCTCCACTGTTGTTTATTGCTTGCCATTTCATGGGCCAATCTTCCAGCCCAAATGGTTGAATCATTGAGTGTTAGGAACAAGTAGTCTGGGCTCCAGTCTGTCTGCAAAAACTGCAACTGATGTCTTGTGTTTTTGGTTTATTTATTAGGAGTTCAATCTGAAACAACAGGTATGGATGTACGAGAGACAGGCTGTGTTGAGCATGTATACACCACCCTCTGCCAACCAGTCATGGAGAAAAGCTCTAAGCATGGGCAATCACCTTAAAGGTCATAAGGCGGTTGTAAGGGAAATCATCTTTTCCATGCAGGATAGCATGACCCATGATCATCAGGGGATTGCCGGAGCCCCCACAAGGATATTGAAACACATCGAATGTACTTATGTGGAACATCCAATAATCTTCTGGTAACACTTTCTGTCATCCCATGTGATTATCTCTCTAGCATGTCTTATTGTTATTCATATGATTAAATGTGTAGATGTTTGATTCTATGTTTCCTCAACTCGAGGTGAATTGAAGAAGCTATCCATGTCTTGAAAAAGAAAGTTATAAATGGTGCAGTGCTAATCCTTGAATCAAGCATGAAAATTTTGTTGAGGCATGGCTAGGCACAATTAATTTATAGAACAGATTTCCTAGTAGACAATAAGATCTACAAATAGTGTAGGGTATAAGCCTCAATTACTTGTCTGAATTTTCATGATCTGGCCTTCTAACTGCAACCTGAGAACCAGAAATTATCTGTATTTCTTAGTGGATTGCTGCACAAAAATGTACTCACTGGCCTAGTCACGTTCTATGATTAACATTTACAGTCTTTTTCAAACAGTCAATAGGTGCATTTGTTGGCTATTCGACATGAAATTGCATCCATTGCCACTGCACGATTTCCTCACAATTATGGCATTTAAAGTGGTTATGGTTCTACCAACAAAATTTAGAAATGGTAGTAATGCTGACTTACATCCCACTATAACAAGGTCATAGTTTAATTTAATTTGGGCCACTATAAGGACTAACTTCGGGGTTTGCTCCAATTTACCAATTAATGAAGGGCCATAACTTGATGCAAATCCCTTAGATTTGAAGATGTGACTTCATGCTGGCTTCTCAAGTTCGGCAAGTGATGCCTCCTGTTTGTTCCAATTAACCAATCTTATATTCCTGTTTCTTTTTATTGTGTGCTAACCATTCTGATATTTATGTTAGTTAAAAGATCCAGTTTATGGAATTGATTATTTGGTCTCTATCATGTTCTAACCAACAAATGTGATACCAATTGAAAGCTAGTCCTTGTCTACTCTATCCTAAATCATCTAGCTTAGGCATCAAGCATATTTCTGAGATCATCTTGAATTTACGGTTGACTTTTTTTTTTTTTTGCTCCCATAAAATTGGTTCCTAAGCTATAGCTGCCACAATGAGACAGGATATAAGCATAAAGGAGGGAGAGTGAAGGAAGAATCCAATCTTCAATTGTTGCAATAGTATGCCAGAGAAACTTACTTACCAGCTGTGGTAATTGGCACCTTTGATGGAGGTGATGCTCGTGAATGAATATCTCATGCAGATAATTTTGGAGTTCAACGTATCCTTTTCTTCATTCAGAATCAAGGCAACACTTTTTGACCTCTATGGTTACAGGTATGGCACTTTAAGAGGTGCAGAAGAGTTAGTAGTCATCACATGGAAAGTTTAGAATGTTCGTTGGATCTTCAACCTTGCTGCTGGAAGGTCAAAAAATCAACTACAACAAGAGTGGCATACTCAGTGAATACACAGGACCCAGGGATTCTATGGGGAATAAGCCCATTCAAAGAAAAGAAAAAAAAAAATTTTGAACTCACTCCCCTTCCTTATTGCTTATTACTCCTTATTGCATATTGCTCGTACACACTTCCCGGTAACCCTTTGGCTGATTTTTCTTGGATTAATGCTGATTTTCAAGGAATATTACTTGGAGCCTTTGTCTCTCTACCAGTGGTTCCGATGAGAGGGTTTTGGTGGAGAATCCTATCGCATCTGAACACTGTGCCCACTCTCTAATCTCTACTCCCTGATGGTTCTCAGCAGCTCTGAAGTAATATTTTGTTCTCTGTGCTTTTAAATGGATAATGGGACCCTTTTCTCTATATTACTTAGTATAAATGAAAGGGATAATAGAGTTCATGAGGTGAAAGCGGCTAGATATGTCCCTCTTGTTTCTCAAAATTTATTCTAGATAGTTTTGTATTTTGTGAATCTAATATGTATGAGTGCAGGAATGTTAGAAGAGATTTTGGAGGATTTTTGTGATCCTAGATGTTTTTAATAAGGGTGCTCCAAAGATTTTGGGAAAAAAAAAGGAGATTCAAATGTGGTTTGGGTGTCAGATTCATGGAAGGAAAGAAAAATATATAGGTAACCTTTGTTTATTGGGAAGTTGAAAACACCCTTGACCCATCAGTTGACAAGGTCAAAAATGCAAATTCAGTTTGGAGGAAGTAAAAATATTTGGCTCCCATGCTTTCTAATGTGACCATAAATACATGGTTTAAATCTTCATATTTATTTATTGTATGCATGAAAAATTTGTCAAAGTTACTTCTCAGAAATGAAAAAGGACAATAGAGTTCATGAGAGGTGGGAGGGGTGGAGGTGCTAGATGTGTCCCTCCAGCTTCACATCTTTTATTTCTAGATGAAAGTTTTAGATTTTGTGAAACCAATCTGAATGAGTGCAGGACTGTTACGGATATTTTGGAGTATTTCTGTCATCCTTTATAATTCAATCTATAAATTTTGAGAAATTTCTTATTGTTTTTAATAAGGATGCTCCTAAGATTTGTTGTTTGGGTGTGAGATTGATGGAGGATAAAAAAATTAAAAAAAATATTTGGGTAACCCATTATTTATTGGGTAATCCAAGAAATATACCTCTGACCCAATAATTGATAAAGTCCCAAAAAATAAAAAAAATCCTATCATAAAGGGTGGATAGGAAAATAGAACCTCCATGAAAATAAGCAGACATGTTGGAGAACAAGTATTGTCCTTCAACCTCTTCCTCTATCTGGGCTGTCAGAGAGGTTAATGGTGGATCTTGGTTTTGGAAGGGATTTTATAAGGTTTTATGGTCTTATAAATGAGCATGTTTGATAGATTGTAGGTGGAAGAAATGATATATCTATTTGGAATTACAAATGGATTTCATCCCTATAGGAATTAAGGAGTCTATTCTCCTGTTTCTAATTTTTATATGAATGACTTGTTAGGTATTAATGGATATTGGGAGATAAATAGAATCAATGCTACTTCCAGTGACCCTTCTAAGGTTGGCATCTTTGAGGTTTTCTTGCTTTCAGATTTTAAAGGAGTGATGAGGACTATATTGTTACCTCCTCCTCCTCTTGAAATTGTTTACGCCTTTAAATTCCTTGTGAATCCGTGTAATTCCTTGGCTAGTTTTATCTTTAACCTGGTAAGCTGATCGACCGAACCGGGTCTTAGCTAGTCAACCAAACTGGTCGATCGTCTTGTCTAACCAGTTGACTGGCTGTTAGCTAAGGAGGTTGCAAATCAAAATTCTGAAAGTCAGGTTACCTAACAGAAGCATATATATGCTCCTTGTTTAGCTAAAAAAACCAAAGAATAGAAATCTTATATCAGAATTTACTATTTGATTCCAATCTTCATAATTAATTCACAAATGAGAAAATCCATTTGAAATTCGGTAGAGATTGTCTCTCACACCAAGCTAATGGGAAATGCCACAGTTTTCTACACGAGAGACCCATGTCTTTTATGTATTTTGGTGCAAGACCCACAATGGGTAAATATAGATTTACATTGGGTCCCTCTTATTACTAACTATTAACCTATTGTTATTATATATTAAGAAGGTGGACAAGAAGGAGGTAGGACAGTCGAGTCGACAACAAGCTAGAGCTATATGCCTACTTACCTGCTACAACGAGCTTAGATGTTCATCCTTGAGATAAAATTTAAAAAAAAAAAAGAAAAGAAAGTGGGAGAGAACACATGAGAGGGAGAGAGTTTTATGACCGTCATTTTCACTTGAAAAGCATATACTGTTATCTTGCTTACCTCACTTAAGGGATCATATCACCGTTGCGATACCTCTTCCTTTATTGTCATTTGACAACTCATATTTGAAACTTCCCTTGTTCTTGGTTGGTTTCAAAACTTCAAATTTAAACCGCTAGAAATCAAAATTTATGCGAATTATGACATTTTCCTCAATAATTTTCTCAAGGGCATGGAGTTGAAAGTTTTTTAGCATGCCTTTTGAATATAAGATCTGATGTCTGTGGTTCCTTGAGCCATAGACACTGTTTTAAAATTTGGAATCCAAGTTTGTTAATTCGGCTTGATAGTTTCTTGTTCAAAATCGAGAGTTTAGGGTAATTGGGATCGATTCCTCCTGATTTTAAGTTTATAAGTCTTGCTCATATTTGTCGTTCATACGATCACCTCATTCTATAGGTGAACATCTGTTCTTTTTGTTTTCATATATATCCTTTTTCAACTATGTAATGGCAAGTGGAACATGCAAGATCGTTGGATTGCATTAGCATCTTTAAAATATTCCAAAATTATATTGTGGGACTGACCTAATCTTAGTGATGGTTGTTTCATACCATATCAGATCACCTTTAATGAGGTTACGGAGTCACCATCAAAGGAAAACGGGGGACGTCCACCTCGGAAGGAAGGGAAGGGAACACCAAATATGAATGAATTGAGTGCGTGAGTGAGTGAGTGAGTGATTGATTGAGTGGTGGGTAGAAATAATAAATGGACAGAAGCCGCTAACGACGAGACGCGCATTCAGTGACGCACTGCTGAGATCCCCACACTCCACACACTATGGTGGGACCTACTCATGACTGTACTGTATAGTGGATCCCATTAAATAGCCATGACTTGCTTTGTTGTTTGCACATAGGACCTTCTTCTAATTAGTATATATCTTAATATAGGAGTGTCAATCGGTCGGGCTGGGTCCGTCTGATCTTAGTCGGATCTAATTGAATGTGATCACTTGAAAGTTTTGCATCATGAATGCCTGTTTAAATAAATAGGCCTAGCTTTGGGGTACATGGTATGATTAATAATTAGGTTGCTCGGTCTCGGCTTTAATCGGGTTATCATAAATGGGTCTTAATCGGGCCTTAATCGGACTATAAACCTATTTAACTTTAAATGGACTTTAAACGGGTCTTCTTTAAAATTGTTCCATTAAATGTGCTTGAAGAGGAATACCAAAAAAATGAGGCAAAGATGGGCATAGCAAAGAAAAATATTCAATAATTAAAATGAATTAAGCCAAAGATGCGTAAAGTAATTAAATTACTAAAGTACTCGATCTTTAACCCACGAAACTCAAATCAATGAAACTATGTCTACATAACCCAAGTTTAATAAGTTCAAATCAATTAAACTATAACTACATAACCCAAGTTTAATAAGTTCAAATAAATTAAACTATGCATAAAGAAGATGAATGTTCATATAACAATTACTACCATCTCAAGTGTACATATCATATATCCTTAGGACTAAATACAAATAGTATTAAAAAAAAAAATACAAGTAGTATTAAAGGGGTCGGGCTAGGTCGGGTTTAAAGGAGTCGGTTCAAATCGGGCTTGTAAATATGTCGGGCCAATCAGGCGCCTGTCGGGCTAGGTGGCTACATCGTGTACAACCTATTTATAAATGTTTCGGGCTCAAGCCCGACACGTTTATTAATCAGGCCGGTCTAGGTCGGGCCATAAAAGTGTCGAGCTCGATCGGACCTACCGGTGCAGGCTTGGAATTGACACCCCTATCTTAATAGATTGAGTGAACAGTTGCTCTCCTTAAACAAGTTACACATTTTTTTTTTTCTTTTAACCATGGGTATTCACGTATTTGGCATGATTAGTTTCATAGGTTTACATTGAACTCATAATCACATGGATCGGGTCATATTAGGGTTAAAAAAGAATCATCAGTTTTTATAAAAAATAATGAAGATCATTAAATACTCCATGTGAGCGACCCCACGAATATAAGAGGAGTCGAACTCATAATCACACGCTTCCTCAAAATTAATGTCCATTACCAACTCAATTTATATATAGACACATAATCAATGATTCTGTTATTATTATTATTAATTTTTTTTCCTTAACATCCAAATATAACCATCGAGAGATTTATTTCCATACACTTGGCAGTATGAGATATCCCATTACATTCTCTCACATCAGCCTTTGAAAAGAACAATCAATGATCTGTAAAAAAAGAAAAAAAAAAAATGTGAAATTCTAGGAACATACTTGCTAGTTTATATACCCGAAATTGAATGAGAGGTTCCATCTTGGAACACCTTACAAAAGAGTGCTTCTTGACGGAGGATGAACATACACCGTTTCGATCGTCTACCTAATTAGGAGAACATCTACCAAGACAACAATTAATTAATTATTATTAATTTTTTTTTTCTTTTCTTTTCATTCATTAAAGCTTGAACTCTTCTTAGTATTTTTATCTGATGCTTTCATAGTATTGTTGCATTGTATTAGCATTTCATATTAACACACAATGTTAGTAATCCCAAAATTATCATCCAAATTGTTCCATCACCAAAACATGAGGCATGAATCCTCTGTCAACATCTCCTATTATGGTAATTTTTAGATCTCGTAGTTTTAGAAATTATTGACAATAAGTTGACTGATTGGAAAGATTGCCTTCTCTCCTATGCTAAAATAGAATAAGTGTTTTATCAAGACTCTTGCTTGTAGCCTTCCATCTTATGTTAATGTCTATGTTCCTTTATCCATCATCTATTAGTGTTCCTTCCAACCTCATATAGGGATGCTTTATAGTGAAGGGAGAGTAGAACAATTGGCTTTAACATGTCCTATATTGTTTACCAAATAAAATAAACAAAATCTTAGCGGTTTTCTTTCTTTACTCTTGTTATCCCTTGTCTCCTTTCAACCCTTCACCTCTTTCCCTTGCTCCCTTGGGTATGCCAACTGATTTTTAAGTTGCTAGAATACAAGCTATACAAGTGCATAATAAAATATCATTCCACCATAATAATCAATTATGAGAGGGTCTAGTATATACAAAATAGCCAATCAACATCAAGCTTTCTTTATTGATCAGGCACCACCAAGGTTCCATTGGTGCAAGGGTCACTTCACCCACTTTTAAATAAATAAATATTGAGCATTTGCCCATATATTGAATTAAACTAAGAAATAAAGAAGGGCTTATTGTATCATCAATTTGCATCTTCCTTTAACTTTTGGTGTTGATCTTAGGTTTACAATAATCTCTTATTTCGTTTAATAAACCCTCAACTAGAATAGATATATTTTTATAAAAATTTGGTGGGCTCATGGTTACCAAAAAGAAAAAAAATAGTGTGTGCAAAGTAAGGCAAGATATGATTATCAAATCGATATTGATCTGGATCGTTGATTCGAAGGAGATTACAAGTTAGATCTAACACAAGGGTCAAGATTGTTCCTCTTTCTAATCACAATCTGCTATTAATTAAGCATGGAGAAGTTGAACCACAGACAATTCTGTCTTAAGTCTTAACCTGACAGTTATGGGTATAACCCACAATAAATATTGTGAACCAAACTTCTAACACCATATAATATAGATGGTTGTGCCACATACATACAATTAAAATTGTTGACTAGTTCAATAAATTAAAAGGGTTCCAAAAAACTACTAAAATAAAAGGGGTGCTTACTAAACCATAGCATATATTTATTAATTAATTAAAATTTTTTATTTTTTCTACTATGAGGATAACCTATTTAATCATTGTAGCTAGCTTTTATTATTTGAGTTTTGAATAATTGAAAGGAATCATTTGTGGTGGGGTATATTTTTTATTTTTTTTAAAATAGGGGGAGGGGGGCATTTCTTGTGGGGTTGTGAAAAATGACTTCTTTCTGAATTTGTTTTTGAGGGTTAGGAAGAATTTGTGTGGAAGGCACTGGATTTGATGGCCTTTATCATAAAATAAACAAAAATAAAGAGGTTGCATGAGCCGTACGGTGTAACCACCATCTTTCCTTACGCTACTCCTCTTAGTGGGTTATCATTTTGACAAATGAAATACTTTTATAATAAGGTAAAGAGGCCTCACCATTACCACCATATGATGCCAATCCTTTTCCACAATTTGATGTCCCCATTATATTAATTTCCATTTTTTTCAAATAAACAATCATACAATGTAACATAAAGGTTTATGTGATTCGATAAGATAATTTATGTCCATAGCTAGATGAAAAGGTTCGCAGTTGCTCATTTTCATACTTCTCTTATATTTCAAAGGATAGACCATCGTTACAAATTTATAGTGAAACCTACATAAACACATATTATTGGAATACCCATGTAATCCTAAAAAATATTCTTATGACTTGAAAACTATTAACTAAGGGCTACAACAATCCATACCAACAATTATAACAAGACATTTACTTCATTGCATAAAGTAAGTACTACAATCCCAGTAAAATTCATCTACTTGGGTCATTCCACCTGATATTTCATCATGCGATATCAGCTGGGATGCTCAATTGAGACCCTGCTATCGGTTTAACAGAATGCTATGTCTTGTGTGTCAAGGTTTCATTCTGCTAATGGCAATGCCGAAGGTGGATTGATTCCTTGACCTTTTTCTGTATTCTTTTATTCATTATATTAATCAATTTCTTTGTTGATTCCAAGGATTAAAGTATCGGTATCGGTCGTCGTATCGGTCGGCCAAAATTCAGATACGTATCGGAGGGTATCGTATCGTATCGGAGATACACTAAGATACGTTAAAAATACACACATCAATGGATAGGAAACATTTTTTTAAACACTTTTGCATAAAGAATTTGTTAAAAAAAGCTATTGATAACATGTATTATGCCTAAACACTAAATTGAAGGTATCGTACTAAGAATTCAAGGTCTGTAGTTGTTCCATAAATGTAAAATCCTTGTTCCCAACCTTGATTTCCACTTTAGTTAGAGAGAAATATGGCTGATAGCAACTTTGGAACAAAAACCCTTCAAAAAATCGTTTTTTTTTCTGAAAAATTACCCATATTGGTCATTATATGACCGTTGCGCCGATACGTATCGATACTCATTGATACGTACCGATATATATATCGATACTCACCGATACGTGCTGATATATACCGATATGTACCGATCGATACATACCGATACTCATCGATACGTACCAATACATATCGAAACGTACATTTTACCTCAATTTTATATTTTTCATAGAGTCGTATCGAGGCATGTCGTATCGTATCGATGTGTATTAGTGGTGTATTGATGCATATCGGTATATATTGTAGGATATATATCGATACGAAATGATTTAAAAATTCAATATATCGTATCGATGTGTATTGTATCGGCTGACTAAATTTAAGATACGTATCGGAGGGTATCGTATCGATATCGAAGATACTTAAAACCATGGTTGATTCTTAAGGGAAAAATGACTATACGATCAAACAGTAGACACACAGAAACAATACCATCATCAAAAGGAATTTTGAGAGCACCAAGAGGGCTTTCAACAACTTTCCATGGTTGAGATTAAATGGTGGGAGAAGAGCAGAATGGACCTTGAAGAATATACAAGACGTGGAATTCTTTTTGTGTGCTTTTCGACCTCTCTATGGTTATTTCCTTTCAAGTTTTTGACTACAGTACTGGAAATGAATAAAGCTTTCTCAGTGGGTCCCTGTACCCCTTTTCGTTTCACTATTTCTGTACCAAACAGAGCTTTTATCAGATTCACACGTAAGCAGGCTTTTAAATCACCAGTGATACGAGCAATCCATGATCTGAGGTCACTGGCTTTTGTGGTCACGAGACTCGGTCACTGTTTCTCTAAATTCTATATACCCATACCTAATGAAATAGTGTGTATTAGCCATTAGGGTTTTTATTTATTTTTTGTATCAATCCTACTCTATCTTATTCCATTGAGGAGAAAGATTTGAGGCTTGAATTCAAGAAGACCTCCAAATAGCATTAAGTTTTCATGGACTACATGCTACCAAGTGTGTTAGGCTAACCCACTTATTTACATGAATCGATGCGACATGATGTTGAATGATGATTCAATTCTAGGGTTCTTAAGTTGATGCAGTATCCACCATGAATAGTAATCAAATGGGTTGAAGGAGGCTCTATCACAAGCTAGTCCCCTCCCCCAATGAAAAGGAAAATGATGTTTCTGTGGATGTTTTCTTGTGCGTTCCCATTGGTCTTTGTGCATGCGTAGGAATCACAGTCCCCCACATAAAATACTTTTCGTAAACTCATATAGTTAATAGTTAATGTTGGGATCCTTTTTTAACGACTACTTTTAAGAATCTTCCTCTCATTAGCTTCCACTAAGAAAATTAAAACGAAATCTAAACCAAAAAAGAAAACGAAATGATTTAAATGGATTAATTGATTGATAACCACCATTTGAGAACCTTAATTAAGGTTGGTATTGGGCTAGATTTGCTTAAAAAAATAAACATAGGAAATTTATAGGATGAACCCCACCCTCTATGTCTCAACATCTAATGTGGTCCAATTAAGCCTTGGATTCGATAGCTTATATACTGGAGCGGGTATCACAGATCCTCCTTTAACTATGATACGATGAATCAAAAGTAATATTAATACCTATTTTATTTATTTATAATCACTTTCTTACGGTGTGGGGGGTGGGGGGGGGGGGAGAGTTATTTTTAATAGTACTGATTAGATCATAACAATTGATTTAACTTTTTGATAATAAAGTCAGTGATTAATTTGTACTAAAACACAAATGAGTACTACCCTTTGTTCTAGCTAGTGAGCCTAATTATCTAAACATCATCATCATCACTATCACCTTTTTTCCCCTCTCTTTTAATAAATATTATCATAATAAAAATAAAAATTAATTTATGCCATCTGGCTTTAAAGATTTGATGGTGTTCTCTTGATACAAACATTCTAGATAAGCTCAAAAACTTTGTGTGTCAAGATATAAGATATATGATTTACATTAAAAAGAGCTTTAGGTATAGAATCTCGAACTTTAGTTTATTGTTAGAATGCACCAGAATGAAGTTTTCAGAGTCTTAGAAAGGGATTAGGATATCCTGATATGATTACCCTGAAAGAGCAAGAGAAAATAAACTATAGATTAAGGGTGTCAATTGTAAATCGAAATTGTTTGTCAAAATCAAATCCAATTGATAAATCGTTTACTATTTAGTTCGGTTTAGTATTTCAAAGTAAAACTATTTATTAAATGATTTGGTTCAGTTTAGAATCAATATATTGTTGGTTTTAAATTAATTAAAATCGATATGCTATTGAATACATTATACATATGTGCTTTCTATTGACATGACTCAAGCCACATTCACTATTAATTGACAAGAATTCCAAATGTTGTATCATCAAGTAAGTTGTTAAAAATTTCTTACTAGGCATTGGATAAATATCTTGGCTAGTGCTACAAATAAGTTTTTGGTTCTATGTCAAAGTCATTATTATTTCTTTTATAAAGAAAAAAATGGAAGGCAAGCTACGGTGCTCAAAACCTATTCCTATCCACTATTATTTAGAACACATAAAGATACATTTCAAAGCAAGAGGACATCTATTGAGTGCAATGTGCACATATGTGCAGGGGAGAGACATACTTTATTCATAACACTAGATCTCAATATAGTTATAAATCTTCTTTAACATCAATCGAGGCTATCCTATGTTGATAATGATATAACCTTTCTTTTTATAGTAATATTGCGTTATTGGGGGATGAATTTCTAGCTCAGTGGCAGACAACTAAGTAATTGAGTTCTAACATAAGTCTAGAGAAGGTCAAATGTTACTTTTGACCTTCTTACCCCGCACCTTTCTTGATATAATAATAAATAAACTAGTAATTAGTAATAAGTGTAGCCAAACAACCTCTTTATAGATTCATGTCTACCCAAAGTGTGGATCTTGCACCAAAAAATGATTGTGGGTGTAAACCCTTTCATTAGAAACAAAAGGCTAGAGGCTTTTGGCTTCAACGCCAAGTCGCCAATATATTTTGTTTACTATCTCCAAAACTATGATGTCTTGTTGCATGATTAATCCATGACACTTTTCCATAAGTGGGTAATTAATTGGTTTTTCCATAGAGGATAACTAATCATATAACCAGAGAAGTGATACACATGAAGGCTAGGGTGAGATTTTCCTGAGCCGATGAGTGGGTGAGTCAGTCAAATGGGAAGTGTGGAATAAGGTTCCTCACATGAGGAGTTATAGAGGAGAGAGAGTGCTGATGCTTTCCATGACTTGATGATCAAGGTCATTATTAATCAGAGTAAATTATTATTATTATTATTATTTTTGAGTGAAGGAGTTGATTAAAATTTCCTGCACCTAAATAGGGTTGCATAGAATTAGCATTTCACCCTTTTGCAAAATAAAAAAGTTCTAGTCATATTAATGTCTTTGTACGTGTTTTCATTGATCCCACGGTGATGCAAGGATCACACGATCTACAGACAAGGGTCTCTTATTCAAATATTTATTATTGGGGGATAAGTATTAAAGCGAAAATATTCCAATCTCATGATTGTTGTAGTAGGTCAATCTAACATGTCTAAGTAGAAATCTTTGAAATTGTTGTATATATATATATATATTTGGGGGGGGGGGGGGGAAACAAAGTTTATTAAGAGTGGCCCCTATACGCCACAGACATAAGGGGTGCGCAATGACCATTGTACCTATCCTAGGGAAATGTGTCCTGGGTGCAAGGCCACTCTATTGGACAGAAAACACTCACATTTTTTTTAGGAAAAATATTTTCTGAGCCACTAGGATAAGGTATGCTAGCACCTCTATATCTCTCTCTCCCCCATTGTCTCCCCCGACGTAATCTCTCTGCTCTTGTATACATGATATATCATTTTTTTTTTTTTTTGAAAAGTGATGTGAGTGTATTTAAGAAAAAACAGAATATACAAAGTAAGACAGTCTTAATTTTCTTCTATGGATAAACCAAAAGAAAGGAAGAAAAAAAGACTCCTTGATACCAAGCAGGACAGGCCTTACAATACAAAATGGAATTCAAAAGGACCATTACATTCTGTAATAAATCTTAAATTCAGAATCTTCTCCAACTAAACTATTCGGTTCATCTGGGAAATCTTGAGCTTGAATAATTGTCTCCCTCTGACCAGTTGCATAAGAGGCCATAAAATCAGCTGGTTTATTTGTCTCCCTCCAAACATGCTTGAATTCCTTTCTTTCAAGAGATTTTGAGATATTTAGTATCTCACTTCTGATGACTCTGGTTTTCCATGGACCTTCAACTACACCATTTAACATATCAATGGCCAGTTTCGAATCTGATATAATTGAGACCTCCATGATATTCCTTCCTACACAAGTGCTTATTCCTCTGAGAATATAGCCTTTAATTCCAGCCACAGTATACTTGTAACATCTCCCATTCTCACATAAGCTACAATGGGCTTTCCCATTCTATCTTGAATCAGCCCTCCAAAAAATGCTATATCATGTGTAAGGACCCCATCATATGATATATCATTTTATTATACCCCATTGATGGACTCCCCTATGCTATTTTTTAGAGAATTTAATTTAAAAAAATAATAATAATAAACCGACAGAAATCCTTGAAACTTTTGGTAGGATTAACTGGGGTAGAACCTCTCCTAGTCATTTCAAAGGGTCGTCTCTGTCCATCTGCTTTAAGACCAGAACCCTTTAAAGGAAACACAGAAACAGTATGACCTTCCTTATTTGGAAGGCAATAACTAGCCGTCCTTTCCCATGCCCCTTCAAAATGCCAAAGTTTCTCCAAGTCTGTCTCAAGTTTCAACACAACATAACCCACAACGTCATAGGGCAATGAGGAGGGAAAATAATTAAAAGCTACGTATTTATGAAATCCACATGGTTAAATTTAAAAAAAAAAAAAATAATAATAATAAAAAGAAAAAAAAAAAAGGGCTGGGGGAGGAAATGGGAAGTCATGTGACCCACTATTTTTCTTAGGTGGATTCCATCTATGTGAATCATTTTCATACGAAAATGATTTTCATATGAGAACTTGATCCACACTTTCATTAATTTGGGGTATTTTACCAATAATATATGCATCAATGATATACAACTATGTTACAAGAAAATTATTATGAGAGATGCCCCACACACCAAGTGTATAATAATAAATTGAATTATTCAACAATGCTCATAAATCTTATTTTCTATTGAATTATCAATAAACACATATCAGGTTTGTGTATGGTAGGGGATGAACATCCAATTCAATGGCAAGCGATTAGATAGTTGGGTCTATTGTAAGTCTAAAAAAGGTCGAGAGTTCATGCATCAACCTTCTTAGCCCCATCATTTTTGAAAATAGTAGTAAAAGTAGTAGTATAATAATGTAGTCTTATAGTGTGGCCTAGTGGACCCCCTTGCTGGCCTCTTATGAGTCTCTAACTGGCCCTAAATAGGTCCTTGTTTGGCCCCTGGTAAGGGGCCTAGCACCGAGAAATAAAAAGCTTGTGTGGGATAGGTTGTCCTAATAATAACCCTTAAAACAACACACGCATAAAAAAAAATGATGGGATAGTGTAATAGAATGTGATGGACAAAGTTTATTTATTTATTTATTTTTGATAA
The DNA here is from genome assembly GCF_013358625.1 of Macadamia integrifolia. Taxonomy (NCBI): domain Eukaryota; kingdom Viridiplantae; phylum Streptophyta; class Magnoliopsida; order Proteales; family Proteaceae; genus Macadamia; species Macadamia integrifolia. Next base: position 25,045 of record NW_024869016.1, read on the forward strand.
AACAAAGTTTTACTTCATCATGTCAACATTATGATTATCGAATAAAAAAAAAATAACAATAGAAAATTAATTAATAGATGGGTTTAGGTTTAGAATAAAATCTAAGAAGATGGCCTATAAGAATTCTTTTATTTTGGAACTTTTTAAATATTATACTAAAATATATATAATCTCCTTTTTTAAAAACAAAATGCCAAGCTAAGATGACTCAAGTGCGGAACCCTCCTAACAACTAAAAGATTCTTGGAAGAATGCCAAGGAATATTTGGTTTGCTTTCTTAATTATATAATGCTAATGCTTGGAAAATAGACTCCATTCACTGCTCATGATTTCATTTTCTTACTCTCTCTCTCTCTCTCTCAAATTACTTTGGATAAAATAAAATCATTAGAGTAAACTACAGAACAAAACAGTACGTAGCATACTCCAGTTCTTTACTAAGCCAACATTAATGAGTATCATATATTTACTGTAGTCATGCATAATAATATTTGAATGCTTTGTCAAATTGGTGTCAACTCTTAGGTGCCGAATGAGTGATCCATTTCAATAATTCAAAATTATTAAATATTAAAGTTTAAGATTATTGAATTTTAGAAAAACCAATGCTAGAAACCACTTGCATTCTTCAAAAAAAAAAAATTTTGGCTAAAAGATCATTTATATTAAAAAATAAAAAACTTACAAGATTGACAGAGTCAGATACTCTAACACATAAATACTAAACCTCACCCACCTGCATTCTCCAACCTTTTTCCTCTTATAGTTTCCAAATTATATAGATTTTGCATAAAATCTAATTTTCAATATTTATTTGATAATTAAGTCTCTAAACTTTATTTTTCTTTCTAAAGGTAATGATTATAACAACAAACATGGGAAGATGCTATCAACCCTTTAAAAAATTACAAAATAATTTTAATGATATTTTCATAAATTAATGCAAAATGAAATTGGAAATTGGGTTCCACTTGACACTTGACACTTATATTTTTATATTTTAACTTTGGAACTACAAAACCTAGGAAGACCACATCGTAATTTTATGGACCAAGTTTCCTATCACCCATGGTGAAGAAAGAATTCTCCTATCATAGACATCGATACTGTCAAATAACCATAGGGCAGTGTAGTTTCAAATTCATCATCAATAGAAATTGAAAGTGTAATGATGAATCAAGAGTCGAATCATGAGCTCACTTCACCCATGGGGATTGAATTCTTCCTTCTCCAAGGATGAACGAAATGGACATAGTTGGCATCATTTGTTGAAAGTGATGACCTGAGATTCAATGTCTTGAGTTTGAGGCACTCCTTCCATATTACATGCTACATGTCATACACCCTTTCTTGCTTTCAATTAAGTGTGGCCTTTGTGCCCCTTCTTGGCCCCTTTGTGGGTCTCACCTCAATGTGGCTTTCCAACACTAGAAAGATAAAAAGAGTGAAAGAAAACTTTAACTTAATTTTATTGATATGCAAAATAAATAATAAGTACAATGTGGGGAGAGGGTTTGGTGGACTGCACCCCTAAACCCAAAATGATTCCAATATTAACTCTAGAAAATCTTGATGACACCTAAGTCTTTCTTGAAAATTATTTCCTTGTTTCTCTGAACACTATAGCAAGTCTTTGCTGATAAATCATTAAAAAGAACCCCAACAAAACAAACTTTGAAGAATCATAGACTAACAAAAATATCATCCATAGAGGAACTCATAGAAAATCAATTTCTTTCTTGTATCAAAGGATAAAATTCAATTTGAAGGTATATACTTCTCCACAAAAAAAAGGTAAATTTTAGAATATGGCTAGAATGCCACTAATGTATGGGTGAATACAAGTTATTCTGATGTTCATAAATAACTCGTATGCATCATAGAATTCTATATTCATGGTTACTGTTATTGAGCTTATGTATGCATAGTTTTAATAGCATACAAGGGTAGACAAACTCCAATATGGTTTTAGTATCTTCCCAAAATACTCTCCCGATACCCCATGCGCTTCTCAAGCTGCGAAATGAATGGATCCCTCACCATTTGTGCACTGAAAAAATCGTAATTTTGTTCATGTTGATTAAAATTGGACAAATATAAAATGAATTGCTTTTCTTTTTGGGAAAAGTAATTTTTATGTTAAACATGTATTGTAATATGTGGTACGGTTGCATGTAAACATTATTGTTATAGGTATGTCCAAGAAAAAAAGTATGAAGCATATTTCTGAATTTATTTAAAAAATACATTGTTGAATATCTTTACCACCTATTGAAAATAACTTAGGGTAAAGCCGAACTACTTTTGGAACAAAGTCATGTCGCACACATTCTAACTATAGTCCATCCTTAGGATTTGACCACCTAGTATGGATGGTAGATAGTTCTAAATAGTCTAACCTCATATTATAGTCATGAAGGTAGGTTATTTGTAAGAAACACTTCAACATTGTTTTCCTTTCTTATGACAATATAAAATGGAAGAGGGTTGGTACACCATTAGTTTCCTTGAAGTTAGTTTTTCTAGAGCTAGCGATTCAACCAATGCAATCAAAGATAAGGGAAGGGAGAAAGCGAGAGAGAGTGACACATGTTGGACACCTCAACAACGTGTTTAGCCTTTTTTTCATATAAAAAATCTAAATTTCTCTTTTCAAAAGTTCACCATTAGTAATCTATTTTCCCTTAATATTCCTCTTAGATAGTTATTTGGATTACCTCAGTCTACTAAATGCATGTTTTGAGGAGTTTATCAGGCTTTGCTTGTGAGTTTTAGATACTAAGCTCTAGGAGGCAAGGATGTGGGACCAATTAGATATGCCGGTTTAGAATCTTTATTGCCTCCAACTTGAAAATTCCATAGCTCTACACTCTAACTTCTTGATTTCTTTAACGGGAAGCAAAAGAGATTCTAAACCAGCACATTCTATTAGATCCTTCTTTTCTCCTAGAAGCTAGTTTTTGAAAGCCCTGAAACTGAAAACTAATCAATGTAGCCAATCATACTCTAAGAGAATGAATGTTTAGTTAAGTTTTTGTGCTTTTCTTTCACGCCCTTTTCCTTTGTTAATTTTTTTACCTTTAAAAGAAGATTTAGCTTTTTTTTTTTTTTTTCAATCAAGGTGAAAGGGATAAGCATTGATTGAGAATCATTAGTATGATGGTAGTACAAGCATCTTTGCAAGGAAAGGGTAGTTTTAATTTTATATGATTGAATAATAATGACCCTAAATTGGTGTATTTTGACTTTGACCCATAATAGAGAAAAACTATTTTTATTATTTACCCTTTTTTTTTTTTTTTTTTTTTTTTTTTTTTGATAAAAGGAAACTTTCCCTTTGTTGGAAAACTAGAGAATGTAAAAAAACAATAAAAATAGGACAACCCTACCCAAACTGAGAAAATGATGAAATGGAAAATAAAAAGAGAGATTAGGGACTACAACACCAATGATTTGCAAATATGAGGAGTGTAATTTGGTTATTGGTTAGTAATTTACACAGGTCACAGGTGAGCTGAGATAGAATGTACTCCCATCCATAAAGTAATAGGGGGAGGAGTTTGACCTTTGTATGACCCCCATTTATTGCCTACATAAGTATCAATCTGCCGCGCATAGATACGAAGCACCAGATAAAGACAGTTTTTTGTTAGATGAAACGGAGGTGGGCTGGGGGAGAGAGAAGCGCGGTTGGGAACAGGTTCACGTCCTACCCCCAGTTGAGGCCCTGAGGGGCCACCATGTGAAACAAGGACAGCATTTACAATTTCACAATCTTCTCTCACTCTCTCATCCCTATTCATCCCTTCTTCCCTTTTACGTCCCATCTCCCCCCACTCTCTTCCCTTCTTCCCACTCCTCTCCTCTCCTCTCCTCTCCTCTAGTTTCACTTCACTGTTCATTTCTTACACCAAAACCCACCTCAGCTCACAAAACCTCCAAACCTTCCTCTGAAGATCCCAAAATTTGAGCCAACTCCAATTCTCTCTTCCTTCAATGAAAGATCCCTAGCTGAATTCACCACACTACTACACCTTGCAGCTGCTAATCCAGTAACCCAAGAGCCCAGATAGAGAGTGAGAGAGAGAGAGAGAGGGAGAGAGGGAGAGAGGAGAGAAAAAAAATGGATTCGACATCAGGTGGCGGTGGAGGTGCATCGGAGCCAAACTCAGGCGAAGGCCCCTCCGCAACAGGCGGCGGAGCAGGAGACGGATCGTCAGCAGCAGCACCACCAAGTCGTTACGAGTCACAGAAAAGGAGAGACTGGAACACCTTCCTACAATACCTCAAGAACCACAAGCCTCCGTTATCGCTCGCAAGGTGCAGCGGAGCTCACGTAATTGAGTTCCTCAAGTACTTAGATCAGTTCGGGAAAACGAAGGTGCACCACTCTGGTTGTTCCTACTTCGGCCACCCAAACCCACCTGCCCCTTGCGCGTGTCCACTCAAACAAGCATGGGGGAGCCTCGACGCGCTCATCGGACGGCTTAGGGCTGCTTACGAGGAGAACGGTGGACGCCCGGAGTCGAACCCTTTTGGGGCTAGGGCCGTGAGAATTTATCTGAGGGAAGTGAGAGAAGGGCAGGCTAAGGCTAGAGGGATTCCCTATGAAAAGAAGAAACGGAAGCGACCCACAACGGCGGCTGCGGCGGCGGCGGCGGCGGTAACGGTGGCTAATGCATCAACAACAACAGCGGAAGGTGGTAGCGCCGGTGGTAATAGTAGTACTAGTGTTGGTGGTGGCTCTTCCGAAGCTGGGGCTGCTGCTGCTACTGTTACTGTTGCTCCATCTTCTACTTCCGTATAGGTTCCACTTAATTCTTGTCTATTTTTACTCCTATTTTCGAGTTTTTAAATATATGTGGCAATTTTCTCTTATAATTTGTTGCATGCCATGAACTAAATTACTTAGAATTCACTCACACGCACACACAAGCAGGCTCTCTCTCTCTCTCTCTCTCTCTCTCTCTCTCTCTCTCTAGGTTATCGATCTATAGAGACCATGAACCTTTTTGTGCTGAGATTTTATGTTCTTCTTTGATGTTCCTATTGATCTAGTACCTTTCAACCCACAAAACTGAAACACACCCTCTCTCTCTCTCTCTCTCTCTCTCTCTCCCCCTCAATATTCTAATTAATTCAGGTCTTCATAGTTCATATATAGAAGTTATTGACTCCATTTTGGATCTTATATTATCACCCCCTTCATCAAACAGAAAACAGGAACTAATTAAATTTATTCTCTCATTTCATCATTGGATATTTAAACCATATTAATTATTGGGTGCATCATCCACAACTCAATTGAATCAGATAATTGGATGGAAAGAAGGAAGAGGTGGGAATGGTGGCAAATTGGAGGTCGTGGGTGAAGGGCAAAGGAAGGAAGAGCTAGCCTCTGCATGTTGGGTCAAGAAAGGGAATGGTAGTACTACTTTAGGTTAGGACTCTAGTCAATCTAAAACTATAACTGGTCCCCCCCCCCCCCCTCTCCCCTCCCGGATCAGCTGCCCTTCCCGGGAGGAATGGGGTGGGCATATAGATATGTGCCTTTATCATTTGTGATGACACACGTGCGCCACTGACCCACCCAATTTGCTAACTCTTTCAGCTTTCCAGGTGCCCTCTTTCCCCCCAACTCCAATTCTTGTGTGACCTGATTTGGGATCTGATCTGAGATTTGAAGATTTTGGTTTTTGGGTCTTGGGTTTTGGATTTTAGACTAAGAGAGAGACTACTCACTACTCAAACTAGAGAGAGAGAGAGGGGGGGGGTCGGCCTGAGAAGACTTGATTCCACTTTCGGATTTCTTTTCATTGAAAAGTGAAAATGTTAAACCCAACCAAGTGGAAATGGGAGGTATAAAGTAGAAGGATAGACTAAAAAGAAATATGTTGAATTTTTTCTTTATTTTCTTTTTAATACCGAGTAACTAATCATGTAATTGAAAATAAAATAGAATAAAAAAATCAGATAATTTTCCTTCATATATTTTATTTCCCTAACCAACTACTACCGAATGGAAACGACCAGTAGCCGCTTTTGCTCATAACCCATAATATTGTAAGGCTCCATTGTGTTAACCTTAACCTTAATTCTTAAAGGTTCAAACCCACCTATCACTCCACTCCCAACCCCCAACCAAGCAATCCCTTGGAGTTTCAGTCTCTCTCTTTCTCTCTCTCTCTCTGAGGTAAAACCACAGTAAATAAGAAAATAGAGTGGGATGAACAGGAGGACCCATTTCTACTCCTCTCTTTGGCTCCTTGCTTTTGTTTCATATCCTTTTCTAACATGATTGAAATTGAAAGTTATTCTTTTATGAACTTACTTCACTATTCATCTCACCCTAATTCCTTTTTGCTAATATGTTAGTTGAGAGGCAGCCTTTTGATTGATAGGCTATTTCTTTTCTGTGTCTCCTAAGCAGATAGTATGAAAGTAACTTATCAAGAAAAAGAAAAAAAAAAAAAAAAAAAAAAAGATTCTAGGCTGTTTCCCTGGTTTCCTGTCATTGAGGGGTCTGAGAATGACCATAGTTACCTCAATTTTATTTTCACTTTGCAAAAAGACTGTTTCTGAATTTTAAACTTACAATCATCAACTAGGTTACAATAGAACAATCTTATTATGACGCGAGCCAATTACATAATTACCTGTAATTTCATCATATCCTTAGGTGTCCATATCCTTAGGTATCTTCATGGAGCATGAATGAATGGTGGAAGAACAAGGATTCATGACCCCTTATGATGATTGATGCACTTTTCTTGCTTGGAAGTAATATGAGCATTGAATGAAAGTGTCTATTGGTCGAGGGATGGGAAATAAGCAGAGAATTGCTAGACCCCAGAAGAGCCTATCCCAATTGGGCAAAACAAGTAAAGTCATTATAACAGAATCTTTAATACCGAATCACATGTTTTGTCCTAACATACCCGAAAGTCTTTAAGCCAGTGGTACTTCATGTCTAAAAGATTTCATGAGAGAGAGAGGGAGAGAATGGGCCATTATACATTGGGCATTGGGATAGGGGCTCTAAAAGCAAGTGCAGCACAGTCTAGTATTGTCTACTAGCCCGGCAGTATTATTATTGACGTATGGTTGAAAGGATTAGATATACTAAAATAATTATCCAATATATGGGCCCTTCTCTCTCGTCCTCAACCCTCAAAATACTTTTTAAAAATCCCATACGCAACCCAATCACAAGTCTATACTCTTATGTCAATGGTAGCAAGTTAAGAGACTCAATGCCAATGGCCCACAAAAAAAAAATTGGGTGGATGGCCCACAAAATTTGTTCATTATAAAAAGAATCCAATGACCCAATGCCAAGGTAAAGTCAAGAAATTCGCCAATATTTATCTATAAAGAAAAGAAGTTCAAAATTAAAATGATTTATCTATAAAGAAAAGAAGCTCAAAATTAAAATAAAAAATAGGAGCCAGACGAGTAGTGAATAGTAGAGATGTAAATGGATCGAACACGGATCAAATATGATGGGATTCGAATATTCTCAGATCAATAAATATAAATAAAATTTGAATTATCGATTTTCTGTTGTTTAAATATCTAATTAGTATAATCTAGACCTTTTCTCTCAAGTAGGTACGATTTGCTCTCAAATCATGTTTCTCAATTGTTTTCACCATTTTTCTTATTTTCTGGAATTTTGTCAAATCTTTAAGATTCTTGAAGATCATTCATTAATCTTTTATGTAGGGGGATCGTTCCCAAGATGTGTAGTCACTACGTCAATGTGGGGCCAATGAGAGCATATCTAGGGGCATCCACAAGGGTGAGGCAGTCATTCATCCTTCTTATGTTTGGGTTTGGCTCTACACAACCTAGTAACCTTCTTTTCCCCTTCTCCCCTCCCCCTTTTTCTTTTGTTAGGGAGAGTGTTTGGCACCCCTCTTTGCTTCTTGTAGGCTAGCTGCATGTCCCAATAGGAGTGCAGAACACAGGAGCAGGGGGTCATTTCTCCATGGAGGAAGAGAGACAAACACAAGTCTAGGCACTTTGGTGATGTGTCTAGACTTTCCCTTTTATTATTATTCGTATAACTATTCAAATCAGATAGATTATGTTCCAGATCATCAAAATTCAGACCTGAATACCCTCTCACATGATACGAATGCTAATTGAATCCTAGTGTTACTCCACGTCAACTCCTGCTGACCATCCAACTCAGTAGCCTCTCTAGTCACTAGATGGATGTAAAGAGAGAAAACAAAGAGGAACTTGGTCTACCTATCAATTGAAGAGTTTTTCCTATGGTTCTAAAAATTGAATCCAATTTCTCTCTACCAACTCAGGTGAAGAAAGAATCTTTTCATCTATCTCATATGGACCTTTGATTCGAAAGACTAGAGAATAATATTTCAGATCATAAACAATATGGAGTCATGGATGGAAATTTAAGAAATAACTTCTCCTACCAAATACGAGATACCATAAAACACTGTACATTTATCTCTCCAGACCCAACCCTGAAGTAATGGGAGCCTTACTTACGCTGAGTTGCTCCTTTTTACAATTTGGAATCATGGATGGAAATTAAAAATAAACCCACAGTACAATCATTCTCTCACATCACCATTGTTATTTTGGGTGAAACAAAACTTAATCCTTAAAAAGTACTTTGGAATCAAGGAATTGACATGATTAATACCACTTTTTCACTTTTTCTAAATCTTGTCTGCAATATGTGCATCAATTAAAGGTTTAGAACTCTTTTGTATCAGAGGTTGGATTGGATATATATATATATATATATATTTATGTATTTGTAATTTAGGTATTGATTGGCTGATTGAGCTTGATAATAGTTCAATCTTGATGAAGAAGAAGAGATCGAACTTTTTTTTTTTCTTCGGGTAAAATGGGTAACTTCAACTTGTCTTCCTCCTTGACTTGTAAGTATTATCTAAAACGTTAAAAAGTTATGTTTGGTAGCCAAGAAAGGAGGAAAAAAAAAGGTACAAAAAATATAATAAAATAAAATTATAATTACACAATGATTTTTTTATCTATTTTTTTCTTCAAGTTCAATTTTTTTTGAATTTATTTTTCTCGACTTCGACAGGAATAAAATCCTCTCAGCATATTCTTGTCATGGATATTGAATAGAATGTATTATGATTATTGGAGATTACTACAACTTGTATTCCTACTATTGTGGATCGAAAGCCACCTAGGGATTGAGGTATCCTTAGGATCGAAGTTATCTGTTAGATTTTATATCTAGCCAATCTTAGGAGGCTAGGTCTGGTCCCAGAGGACCTAAAGCTGAGTTGTCCATAGATGAGCTTGTCATGCTAGACCTTAAGTTTGCTTAGTCCATTTCCCAGGCTTACACCAAGTTAAGGTTTACACTTAAAACGAGCATACACCAAATGGCATAAAAAATCGACGCAAAAGTTTTCCTTCACTGATGGTGAAAGAAAACAATATTAGTTAAAAAAAAAACAATGGAGTTCACATTGACATTTTCTTTTCTATTCTGACCATGTGGACCCTATATTGATGATATTATTTTTTAACCCCTCATTGGCATAATATGTAGAATCCTTCTTACACTATCTTTGTGGGAAGCTTCCCCCTTAACTTAAATATTATAAGGGCATGGATTGGATTTATAACAAAGCTAGTGTGGGACATCATACCAATAAGTGTGTGGAAATGGTTTCATATACAATGGCCCAATTGATGTGGAAATAGAGATAGTGTCAGTGTAAGATTCACAGGTTAGAATATGAGAAGGCATGAGAAGGAATCCCTACACTGGCGTCATGACAATTTTTTCCCCATATCATAATATTTTTGAGTTGGAGATTGTTCTCATGAGGGTAGAAACTATAGGGAAACTATTTCCTTAGTTGCCATCTCTCCGATTTTTTAGCCATATGAGGGAAAGTTGTAGCTATTCAATACCTTCATCTAAGGAAGTGAATTTGTAATCAAAACCATTTACTGAAATCGAACCGATCCTTTTACACAGAAATCGCAAAACCTTTTAATGATGCGGTTATGGTTTCAAATTTCAGGCCGATTAGCTAAATGAGTTGAGTCGATTTTCACTGCAAAACCCGTTGGTTTCAAACCGAATTGAAACTGTTTAAACCGTTTAAACCAATCCAATTAATTCGTATAACAATTAAATAAAGTAGGGGCAATAATCCGTATAAAATTAAATTAAGTGTCCATCCTGCTTTGGTATGATTTATTGCAATTTGGTTCAAGTTTAGGTTTTAGATCATGAACTTGTAATCCATATATGTTACTATGTTATTATGTTATCACAAATGGAGTGTTTTGGTTGAACCACCTGTCATTTTAATATTTTATGCTCTAGGAGGCTAGATTCAGATGTTGTATGATATTAGTTCTATATGTTTGAAAATGGTCATGCAAAGAAATAGCACTAGATTATCAAATTAAGACATAACATCGTCAGTAGAAAATCTCTTATTTGTCGTTGCCAATTATTTTTGGATAAGCTTATGATCTTCAGTTTACAGATGGTTGCAAGTTATAACAAACCGATGGTGAACCATTTTACAAACCGTATGGAATAAATCGAAACTGAAACTATTTAAAACCGTGAAATCGACACCGTTTAGAAACCGTGGAAACCGAAACCGTTTACTAAACGGTCACGCTTTCAGAAAGTGAAATCATTTAGTAAACGGTGTAGTTATGATTTTAGTCAAATAAATATGAACCGAACCAATCTGCACCATTTAAACCAAAATCGAACCGAGTAACACCCTTACCTTCATTTGGCAAGTCCCGTTGCCAAGTTTTAGTCTCCAACTCAGACACAACCACCATGAAATGCATGAACAATCCTGTTGCGATATCAAACATCATAGTATTTTAGTTTAATGGAAAGATATTAATTTACTAAAATGATATGGGATAGACCTGTATCTAGCTAGGAATCTAACTTAGATGCCTAGGTATTAATCAAGGATAAATTAATCCATCTCCATTTTATATATATTTTTAGTTTAATGGCACTGATAAGATTTTAAGGCAGCTTTGTCATAGGGGGTGAGATGTTCATGTTTAATTAGTTAGTTGTTTACTTCATTGAAATAGTATTACTTCTTAAATTTTTTTTTACCAAAAATAAATAAATAAATAAAAATAATAGTATTATGCCCATAGATTGGAGAACACCAAACCTGTAAAGAGATGGGTTTTTGGTTTCCCCACAAGATGGCATGTCACCCTTTCTTCAAATGGATAACAACCACTCTGAGTGGACTCAAGGTTTTAAACTTGGAATCGGACATAGAATCTGTTTCAATGGATTTTGATTTGGAATCAAATTAAATCGGTGTTGGTCAGACTCCATTGGAATTAGTTGGACTCACCCTAACTCAACCTAATTGAATGTAATATTTATTGAGTCAAATTTAATTGGAATCGACCCAAATCAATTCCAAATAAACTCCATGGTTTTCACTTCAACCGTTTAGATAGAGAGGACAAATACTTCTTAATTTCTATGTTGCATATATCTTGTGTATGTCAATGAATATGTACCAATACTCTAGACATTATGCACATACTTCCTGAACTCTAAATAGAAATAGATGGTTTAAATTTTTATTTTTATATAAAAAAAAAAAAAAAAAAAAAGGATGAATCAATTTATGAAAATTATTTCATAAGAAGTAAACATTATGGCTGTATGATATAGGACCCCAATTTTATGCCTAAAACCATAAACATATGTGTGGGGGAAGTGATATTCTTTATTTTAATTTAATCTTGGGCATTCTCTGTTTGAACAAATGGGGCCTAATTTTTTTTTTCTCACAATGATTGGAAATAATATAAATAAATAAATAGCTAACATCCACATTCATTACCAAACGTACATTCTATTAAATGTTTGGAAGCCGACAAAAGAAAATAGTACAAAAATCACAATTACACAATTTTTTTTTCATCTTTCTCCCTCTTCAAATTCAAATTTTAAAATTATAATTATAGAGTGATTTCTCTCTCTCTCTCTTCAAATTTTTAACCTTAAATCTTGCTTTACGAGCAAATGTATGAGTTAGGAAGATTAGGTCCCTAAGAATGAGTCGAACATCAGTCTTTTAATCCATAAACATGCAAAGACTTCAAACAATAAGTTACAAGTTTCCAAGGCCACACATATTTTTCTTTTTTCCTGGTACGAAGGCCCTCACCAGATGGGAGAGGGCAAATATATTTAATTACAGTAGGCAATAAAGAATGTATAAGATTAACAACTCCTCAGGAAACAAGGAGACCCAAACGCCCACTTAAAAATAGTGTGGGCAATAGCATTGTCTACTCTATACACATGATGAGAACTAGAAAACACAAATTTTGAAATGGAAGAGCTTTATATCCTCAACTACTGTAAGAATCTACACGGGAAGCTACACAAAAGCAGACAAAAAGCAACTAATGATAAAGGTTGTTAGAGAGAGTAATAATATGCTGAAAACCAGCCTAGGCCATTCAGATGACCAAGTATAAGGCCACACATCATAATCCTCCTTTTTGAGAATATTAACCAATCCAATAGTCCAAAGGCTATATCTATTGCCATGGGCATCTTATTTATCCTTCATCCCTTGCTTGTGTAATGTAAAATAGAATTAGTACTCGAAAAGGAAAAGGAAAAGGAAAAGGAGAATAATAGAGGATAACCCGTGAGAAGAATAGTAAGGAAAACCACATAAGTACTAAAGCATGTGATGGCAGGAGCAGGAGGACAGGAGCAAGAAATGGGGCATCATCAGTGAATCAGTACAAGTGGGGTCTCTTCAAAGTCACAGAAAGTTGGAAAGACTACTTGAAAGATATGGAAGCCAAAGTCATTTGACGAATTGCAGTGGTGGTCGCCGACATATTAAGATTAAGTTTACTGCCTTTGGAGTTTGGACTCACATTCTACAAAGTTATATAGACCCACAGCCCCCGCGGCAGTTAGTCAAATCACAACTCACATGATCAACTCTACCCTCAGGCAGGACCCCTCAGACTCTCTCTCTCTCTGTGTTTGACAAGACCCTCGTAGGCTCTTCCAGCATTAACTGCTAGTACGGTGTTTTCCCGTACTCTACGTGTAAGTAGAAGCCTCAGCACAGAGACCATACGTTGCATAGGCAACCAGAACCAACTTCACCAACAAGAGTTCACCAACCTATGAAATCATATGTTTTCTGGGGGACTGCAAGGTGAGGTGATGAACCATTGATCCTTAGTTGGAGATCAATATCAACTCAACATGGACCATATGAGTGTGGGCTTCAATTCACTTCTACTGCAAGTTTTCAGAAAACAAAAGAAAAAGAGAATCTAAAAAAGAAATATAAAAAAAAAAAAAATTTATTATGTCTATTTCACTACCAATAAAATAAAAGAAAAGAAAATAATACAAAATACATAATTAGATAAAGAAGAATTATCACTCTCCTCTCTTGAAGTATAGTTAAATATCAAGTTTCTCTACGTTTTTTTAAATATTTCACTCCCCTCCCCCTAAATCAAAAGATTCTATCAATCGTTGATAGAATCTTTTGATTTAGGGGGAGGGGAGTGAAATATTTAAAAAACGTGGGGGAACTTGGAGGGGAGGGGAGTGATAATTCCCCTAAGATAAAAGTTATGTTAGTCTTCTTTCAAATAGCCTTTTTATGCGTGTGTCTCTCTCTTTTCAAATTCAAGGTTTTTTGAACCTTTTCTTTTCTTTTGTTTTTTGCTTCAAAACATAGTCTTTCTTTCAAATAAAATGTATAGTGAACACAAAAGCACCTTCTATGTTTGATCATACAAAATTATCAGTTCATATCTATCCAATTAAGTGAATAATCTCCCCAAAATTGAGAGATGAAACATCACCCCTATTTGATAGATCTAGTCAATAAAGGTTTGAAAAGAATTAGGCACTATATTATCATTATTATTATTATTATTATTATTATTATCATTATTATAATATAATTTTTTTTTCCAGCCACCAGGATGGTAGCCCAAGAGAGTGGCAAAGGGTGGCATCCTAGCTCCAAGACAAGAGGGCAACCAAAGGACGAGAGGACAAGGGGGAATTACAAGATGCCACACATTCGGCGGGAGCCACGTGAGAGTGGAACATGTGGCCTCTCCCTTTCCCTAGGACTTAGTAAAACTTCTTTTTCTACTGTTCATTGGGTTGCTCTTTCCCTCTTTTTTATGAAAATTTTCTTTTACCGGAAAGCTTCAAAAAAAAAGAAAGGTTTTAACAATTAATTTTAAAGCTTCACCAAGTTTTTTCCCTAACCATCTTATAACAAAAATTAAAAGACAACCGATCTTGACCCATATGTAAAATATAGAAGATAATAATATGCGGCAACTAACATTATCTTAAGAGTCTTGGCCCTCCAAATATAGAGCGAATAGGAATGATGGCTTTTTAGAATGGAGTCCAGTGAGATCCATTTCCAAATCTTTTAATGGGATCCGGCTCTTCTTAGCTCATATCACCCAGGTCAATTCATAGCTACTTGGCCGAATAACACATGACGATGCGATGATTCAACAATTTGAAAAAAGGCACAAAAAACGAGGCGATAACAATGGCATATACAATTTTCCTAGTTCAGAAAATAGGGCATTATCCACGTTCAAAACACATTTTAGTGATCTTAAGGGAAGCCTTCTTAAGTTTACAACAATGAGTCATCTTGTTGAGAAGTTGCAACATGGAGTTCTGAACCTCTATGTTGTGCTCGCCCTCTAGCTTGGGATTTTGGTTTTCTTGAATCCTCGGTAAGCCTAGTAAAAAGTTGGTGTTTAGTTAAATTAAGATACTTATAAGTACAGAGTTCTGCTCTAAGTCGATTTACTTTATTAGATAAGAGTGATTATTAGTCCTCTAAGTAAGTTTAAGAAATTTATTACATAAGAGTGATTAGTAGTCCTCCTACATAAGAGTGATTAGTAGTCCCTCTCCTAGCTGTTTTCTTTTCTCTTCTATTTCTTCTAGGGAAGGAGGTTGGGTATGCCTCCCTAGTTATGAACATTACTATTATTTTTTTTCTCTTTTTTTGTGAATTAATAAATGCATTAAAAGAAGGGGAAGGGAGAATATACCCACAAAGGGAGTTACAAACCCTATAAGGATTACCAAAGTCCAAAAACAGACAGCATCCAAGGCCCAGTGGGCTTGAGGAGTTTGACAAATGTCATTTGAGACATGTCTAATACAACACAAAGTCCACATGAGCAAAGTAAAAGAACCAAAAGCCCACATGGACTGAACAAAAACCCAGAAGCCCAAAGGAGGAGGAGGGGCAAACAGGGAAATATTGAGGTAGGGTTCCACCAAACCCTACCAACATGTCTCATCACTTCAGCTTTCCACCGTCAAGACGAGAATCGAAGTGCCAGTAGAAAAGTTTGGCACGGCGGCGGAGCGCGGCCCTTGCGGAGGGCCATGGCCAAGAGAGAAGCTGGCCTCACGAAAGAGATAGCCGAGAAGAGGGCGCGGGCCTTATGGAGGGCATCGGCGAGTGGCTATCGGCTGAGCATGACTGGCAACCTTGTGGGTTGCATGCCTTGCAAAACATGCCAAGAGATCACCGACACAATCAATTCAATCCGGGGCATGAGGAAACACAAGATCTACCAAGGATCCAGAAGAGAGCATGGCTAGTCATCGGCACAAAGGCACTCTAACAGTGTGGCAACTCAAGGATGAGCGGCCACAAGCCCAGTGAGTGTCGATGGAGGGGGGGAGGAGCCAACGAACCGATCTGGGAGCAGGTCGGAGCATCGGATGGACGGCGACAAAGCGATACCCAATCAAGGCAGCGGCAAGTCCAAAGGACTCAGAAGGAAGAGGAAGCCAATGAACCAAGGAAGAGCAGCAGCAGGCTGAGAGGACGCCAGCGTAAGAGGGAGCCAACGAGACCATCAGGGAGGATCCTAGCAAGACCAACACCAGATCTGAATCAAGGCGGGAGTGGAGAGAATGGGAAGACGGCAACAGGTGGATCATAACCTCCAGGATGTGTGAGACCAGAGGAGAAGAAGAAGAAGAAGAAGAAGAAGAAAGTTCAGAGGAAGAGGGGGGAGGGAGAGGGAGAGGACAAGAGAAGAAGGATGGGGATGTTTGAGATTTTAAATGTAACCGCAAGCGTACGGATCAGTGTAGCTACGGGTCGAACTCAAAGAGAGCAGCCACTTTATTTTTTTTTTTCTTTTAATAATGCAAAAGTGAACCTATTAATGGTTGTGATCTAATTCTAACTACCGTCCTAAACATATGTATCTAAAATAACGTCCGAACCATTCGTCATCTAAGAATTTAAAGACGCAAGCCACGCAATTAAAATTAAATAAATAAAGGAAAAAAATGTTGAAATAAAAATAAAGTAAAAGAAATGGGAGAAAGCTAGAGAGAGACTCACAAGTAGGTTTCTCTACTTAGCCCGAGGGATGCATCATAATATGAGCTTCCCTACTTGACCAGAGAGTCACTCTTACAAGGGTTACTCTACTTGACTTTAGGAAAAGTGAGT
>NW_024869017.1:0-13699 GCF_013358625.1 Macadamia integrifolia
GAGGAGCATGGGGTGGGTCCCACAGTCGAGTTTCCTGAAGAGGACTGGTGGACCCCTGAGGAGTTAGAGCACGGCGCTGATTGCTCGTGCGAGAGCTGTGCTGCGGGACAGCAGTTCTGAGGCCGAGCTGAGCTCCATCTTTGAGGTCGTGCTAAGCTCCACTTCTGAGGCCGAGCTGAGATCTTCTATGTGATGCCGAGCTGGGCACGACCCTTGATGCCGAGCTGAGCTCCAGCCTTGATACCGAGCCGAGCTGTGTACTCTGATTGTTTTGGTGGATTTCCTTATGTACTTGATATTTGAATTTTATTCTTTTTGTGTATATATCATGCATTCGGGCCCAAATGTATATAATTATTGTATCACTATCCGAGTATCAAGTATTATGGGATTATTCCCAGGTAAAACTTAGTCTTCCGCTGATCTGATGAGTTTATATTAGTTGTGTGTATGCTGTAGTGGAATACAATATCTGATGATCCTGGCAGGTTTGGGTTAACCGGTGTTAACTCGGTCACTGGCCCGGTTCAGCGTGAACGGGGTGTGACAATCGGTCCGTATTAAAAATTGTTTTTCTAGTATAAGAAATATTTTGAATTTTTGTAATAAAAAAAAAAGAGCTAAAAGTTCTTTTTCAAATATAATATAACGTATTTGTGTATACGTGATTTTTCGTAAATTATACCCACAAACTTGTTCATCTGTTGGATTTTTCAGGGGTCGAGCTTTTAGTACTACTCCCCAATGCTCGTTGGAAGCATCCGTTTCGAGGATAAGGAAATCACCAGGAGCAGGGAAATATATTGGAGGAAAGTGTGTTAGCTTCCGCTTTATTTGCTGGACGATCTATGTGTCAGAATCAGTCCATGTCCATTCATTATCTTTATATATTTTTTTCAATAATGGTCCTTTTTTTTTCTATAGTTGAGAATTCCAATAACTGTTGTAAGTGTTTTCTTATCATATAGTCTATCAGATTTTTTTTTTTTCTAAAATATGATCTTGTAATTGTAACCCATTCTGAGTTAGAATGAGTCTAAGAAAATTCATAGAGGTTTTCTCTAATTCAATCCTTTTAGGATTTAAAATTATTCTATGTTGTTGGAATAGTTGAGAGATTTGTTTGAGATGATCTTGATGTTCTTCCTTAGTAGAAGAGAAAACAAGAATATCATCAATATATACAACTACAAAAGGTAGGTCTTCAAATATAGAGTCCATCCACCTTTGGAAGATTTGAGGGGTTGTATTAAGACCAAATGGCATAACTGTCCATTGATAACGTTTATTAAATGGGACACTGAAAGTTGTGAGTGGTTTACTTTCATCAGTCAATTTGATTTGCCAAAAACCTTAGTTACAGTAAAATTTGCTAAAATATTTAGTGGTTTTGGTCTTATGAATAAGAACATATTTTCTGGGGATGAAGTATCCATTGAAAATAATGTTTTGATTAGGCCTTTATTAGTTGATTATCATACGGGCTTTTCCTCTTACTTGTTCAACGTGGTTGCATACCACAAATGCTGGACTGATATAAGGACTTGTTGATCGTTCAATTAATTTGAGTTCTTGTAACTCTTTTAATTGAATATCAAATTCTTTAATATCATCTTCAAAATATAAAATTGGTTTTACTCTAATGATCTTTAGTGGATCATCGAGTTTAATATGACAAAATCGTGGGCTTTTATCCCATAACTTTAATGGGTTGTCACCAAAGTTATCAAATAATTCTTGGTAGAGCCAATGAGTGGGTTCTAAAGTTCTAATAATCGATTTTGGTTTAAAACATTTCTCAATGAAAAAGCTGTGTCAAGGGAGAATTGGTATCGTAACCTCAATAGAATTTAAAGTTATTTTAACAGAATGATGTAAAACTGTTAAAAGGAAGATGATTTTGTAAAAAAGTATTTCCAATAATAAAATCACCGTGCATGAAGGGAAAACAAAGGATTTTGGGAATAATAAATTATATATTATTCAAATAAATTGGAACTCTATGAACTTTTTACTCTAAAATAACCAAAGGTCCTATAACACCATGGACATAGATCGGTTTTTCCATCTTTTCCCAATACATTCCATTGACAAACATCGTGTGTTGCTCATGCGTCAATGAGGACATCAAGGCTATATTCTTCAAATTATGGGAATTTAAAGATGCATTTTACATAAATATGCATATTTCCTTGGTTTAGGGACAATATAATTTCTTCGTTGTTATCTTCTATCGAATATTTATGATAAGAAAGCATATTTGATTCAACATCAGATTGGGTATCTGATTGTTTAGAAGACTGCGTGGGATCGTAGCTTCTAAAAAATTGAGGATTATAAGGAGGATATTCAGAAATTGAGTTCCTTCCTTGAGCAGGAGAAATTAAATTCCTTCCTTGGGCAGGAGAGGATGATGAAGATGATCCTTCATCTAGAGTGGAAAATGAAAATCTTCTTTTGAGATATAGAGTATTTTCAGAAGCCAAAAAATCAAAGGTTTGAGGAATTCTTGGCGGTGTCTGAGGTTTTTGTAGGAGGTTTGTCAAAAGCCAATTTTTTTGGATCTTTAAATCATGCCAGTTTAAGAGCCTCGGTTGTATTTCTGTTTCAAAGGCACGAGTTTCAAATATCTCAACAATTTTTGTATCAGCTGGTTGTAGCTTTGTATAAGTCATGTTGGTAAATTTGTGAAGACATTTCCAAGAGACTGAAAGATTAGGACGGTCAGACCTTATTTCTGAATCTTGGGTTTTCATCTTCAAAACTATTGAATCACATATTGCTGGATATGTGATAGAGACAAAATAATTTGGTCTACTTTTGAACCAAACATGGCCGTGTCCCATATTAGATTCTATTCCTCCTCTGAGAGCTTTCACAAGATTATTTATAAATCTTTTATCAAATAAAGCAACAATGATTGGTATGTCCATTCTTGGTCTAAATAAGGATGTAATCTCTACTTATGTTAACCCTACATGAATATATCGCAGTTGAGGGTGTTTCTGTTGCAATCTTTTATTTGATTTTTATTAAAAATTGGGAATTCTACATTGTCTTCATCGGTACCTCGAGCGGTGGTGTTTCCACTAGCTTGATAAAAATATATGGTGGTCCAAATATTCAGTTTTGAGGATTTGTAAACTTCGGAAAAAGAAAGGATTTTATGTTTGGCATAAAAATTAGATAGTAATTGAGAATCATTAATGGTAGTATCTTCTCTAACAAGGTCGTACAAATGTTCTTGTTGTGGAACTTGTTGCAATTCTTCCTCTTCAAGGAGTTGAGAGGCATTGGAAGTGTTAACCATAAAAACAAATTTGACGTTTGAATTAGAACAAACAGAAGTCGAAGCCGTTTCTAATTCATAAAAAATGTCTTCAGAATCATAAATCTCTGTATCAAAAATAATATCAAATTGGTTTTTTTTTCCAGAAATTTAATCATTTTTTTATGATTGTTTTTCTATTTAGGATATTCATTTGCAAAATGGCCTAATTCATTGTAAAGGAAGCAATGACAGTCTTTTTTAGATTTACATTGTCCTTTGGGTTTTGTAGGTTGTTTACGTATAAAACGCCTATTTGAAAATTTGTTTTTTGGTTGAAACCTATTCTTCCAAGGCTTCCATTTTTTCCATTTGAATTTTTTAATCGGCTATAGACACCTAATTTTGTCACCCCCCGGCGATGATGACACAAGAAGAATTACATGTTGGACATTTTAGACTTGGAGAATTTTGAGCTTAGAGTAGAAAATGACCATTTTTTTACCTATAAACTTCCAAGAGAAAATGTTTTCAAAAATTAGAATTTGATGTTGTGGATTATTGTTGTTTGTCCCCTCAAGTCGGACATTACACTTTCATCTGAGAACTATGCGAATCGACACCCAATTCTCTCTTTCATTATATGATCCGGGTCCCTACTTTATGCATATTTTTGTAAAGGTCTCCGGTTAAGACCACAATCGTGTCTCACATCATTGGATAGTGCTCAGACTGAGCTTTCTAACGATATATTACACGTCAAATTTTGGCTAATGGTTTGAAAGAAATGACCCCCGAAAGTTGACTCCAAAGTTCGGTATCAGATTCCATTCCAAGCAACCAAGGAGTGCCACATGGCACCCAAACCCCTTTGTCCAAAAGCAAGCCTTTTTGGATAATTCTCTCTAGTTTTTTAGTCCCACATCGGAAATAAGAGAGAATTGTCTCAAGTCCCAAGGCTATAAGTATAGCCCTTCCTCTCTTCCAAAAGGGAAGGAGAAAAAAATTAAGAATTTGGGAGAGAGAATGGCCCCATCAAGGTTTTGGCTAACTTCTTCCCTCTAAGATCAAATATTTTCCAAGTCTAAAAGTTTAACATTTTAATCCTTCCTTGAGCTGAGAGATCTAGTCCGATTCGATTCGATTCGATTCGATTTGGGGCTTGAAGCACAAGAATTTTCTCCCCTTGTTTCTTGATTAAAGTTGGGTTTAAAGTATTTTTCTTCTTCCAATTGCAATTTAGAACTAGTTTATCTGATTTAATAGATTATGTTTAATTAGTTTCAATTCGGTTTAATGTGATTTATTAGATATAAATTGGTTTATTCCGATTCAATTAGGTGTATTTAGGTTTAATTGGTTCATTTAGATTAATTAGGTTTAATTAGCTTTAATTGGTTGAGTATGGTTTTCTAAACGTGAATTAGTTGATTCCGGTTCAATTGGGTTTATCTTACTTTAATTGGGTTCAATATAGTTTGATTTGGGTCATTGGGTCCAATCCATTGTTTTTTCTAATTCGTTTTATTTTTCATTTTAATTTGTTTTGCTTTCTTTTATTGTTATATATTTATTCAATTAATCGGTTTCATTTGTGGCTTAATATACTCACTTAATAAGTAGGTTTGATTTGATCTATTTTTTATTTATTTTTGTTCTTTAGACATAAACCCTTAGATTAGGATCTCAAGCCCTAATCTCTTCCCCCATCTCTTCTTCCTCTCTTTCTTCTTTTCCCTTTAGCAGAAAATCAGCCGCCTCCCTCCTCTTCTTCTCCTTCCTTTCTTTTTCCTTAACCGAACTTGCAACTCACCTCTTCTCCTTCTCTCATTCTTCTTTTTCTCTTCTGTTTCCCTGCTGTTGTAACTACCAATCAGTGCCACCGAACCTTCTTCTTCTTCTTCTTCTTCTTCTTCTTCTCTTCTTCTTCCCTGCTGCTGCAACTAATAACCAGTAGCCATTGAACTCCTTTCTCATTCTTCTTCTTCTTCTCTCTTTTACCATGGCCGAACCCTCTCCTCCCCCTTCTCCTTCCTTTCTTTTTCCTTAACCGAACCTGCAACTCACCTCTTCTCCTTCTCTCATTCTTCTTTTTCTCCTCTGTTTCCTTACCGCTGCAACTGCTAATCAGTCCCACCGAACCTCCTTTCTCTTTTTCTTCTTCTTCTTCTTCTTCTCTTCTTTTCTCTTTTACCATGGCCGAGTCCTCTCCACCCCCTTCTCCTTCCTTTCTTTTTCCTTAACCGAACCTGAATCCATCTTCTCCTCCTTTTTCTCTCTACTGAAACCCCTCGAACCTTCCTCCTCTCTTATAACTTAGCATCCACCATTCATCTACCTCCCATCTTCTTCTCCTACCCTTACTCTTCTTCTTCTCTTCTTTTTCCTGCTGCTGTAACTACCAATCAGTCCCACCGAACATTCTTCTTCTTCTTCTTCGTCTTCTTCTTCTTCTTCTTCTTCTTTTCTCTTCTTCCCTGCTACTGCAACTAATAACCAGCAACCATTGAACCTTCTTTCTCATTCTTCTTTCTTCTTCTTCTAATTTGCTGATTAGATAGTCCATATTTGTAATACCCACAACTTGTTATTTCATTTATGTTTTCTATGTGGAATCTTCCCCTCCTTTTATTTTTTATTTTTCTTTTATCCATTTTGGTTTGATTTCAGGTCTGTAATGTATCCAGTCCTAGAACTTAGGGTTGGGATTCCCCTAATTTTAAAATTTAAAATCAAATGATTTCGTTTTATTTCTCTCTAAATAATGTATGGGACGTAGTCTAGGGCGTATGTTAGCAAGGGCGTGGCTGCCCCCCCCCAAACCGGCTCGTAGCATTAGGTGATTTTCTTGGGTTTTTGGGTTGATAAAATGAACCCGTTTCGGTCCATTTCTTTTTATCTCAAATAGTGGGTCCCTTTAGAATTAATTGTGTATTTAGTTTAGATTCGGATATCTTGCCATATTGATAATCATTAAATTTAAATAGGTTAGTCAATGTCATGTTTGTCATGCCTCATGTTTATTAACATATTTTTGATACTTGATGATTCTTTTTTATTATTATTATTATTATTTTTTGTTTAAATCAATTCATTTTTCTCATGCATGTAGGTCAGTTAGTATTCATATTTTATCCACTTCTCACTTGCATCACCACATGGGACATTTACAACCATTGTATATTTAATAGATAGATTCCATTTCCTTAAATTGAGGTAGTTAATTAAATAATTATTTTAATATTTAATTAAATAAAGTCTTAACTCATTAGATTCATTAGGGTTCATAATACGTTTAATTGACTCTTAAAATTCTGTTTTAATTGTTTAAATGATTAGATTGATTAGGTTTTCCAAAACTTCCATCTGAAATAGTTAGATTTGAGTAGTTTTCGCCATTCAATTCAAGTTTTTGTCTTTCTTTAAAAATCTTTTTACCTATTAGATTAATAGATTAATTAGGATTGCAATAATTCATTTCACAAATCATTAGGGATTAGGATTAATCATTTTAATTAATTCAATTTAGGATCTCACAAATTCATTGATCATCCATCTAGGTTAGGCTCAATTAATCAAATTAGTTTAATTTAGGATTTCATAAGTTGCTAAACTAATCCTAGGTTTAGGCTTATTTCATTAGCTTAATCTAAGACTCATAATACATCAATTAAATCATTTAGGGTTTTTAATTTTTAATTAGCGTAATCATTTTATTATTTGAATTATAATCTAGCTAGCATAATTTAGACACTTGGCTTAGGGTTTTCACATGTCATACTTAGATACCTAGTTTAGGGTTTTTAGTGACCTAGATTTAAGACTAGTTAGTAGGGTACATATAAATTTTGGTCAAACAAAAAGAGACTGGCCTTAAGGCCGGGCATACTAGGTGCCTAACACCTTCGCAGCCTATCACTTGACACTTGTCCAGAATCTTGGTGCAAACCAGCTTTATCTATCAGAGTCATTAGTCTCTCTCCCTTGATTAGGAGAGACATTTATGGGTCCTAGACCCTTTCTAGGTGGCGACTCCATTTTACCCATAACGTGTATCCCCCATTGGCATTTGATGACCAGGGGATACTATCTCATTAGGGTCGAACCCTAGCGTGTGTACTCACGCTATGCGCCATATCGCGATCCCGACGGAGGTCCATGATACCTACAGTGGCGACTCCACTGGGGATGTCAGACTCTTGATTGACTATTATTTGTATAGCTTTGTTTGTACCTTATTGTTTGTATATTGACATGTTATTTTTCACTTTTCATCATTTGCATACACTTCTTGCATTGAGCATAGCATGCCTTACCCTTATTCACCCCGTGGTGTAGCTGGCAGGGTCCCTCACATATGTTTGGGCCGCCCCCAGTTACATCACACCCTTGATACCGTGCCATTTGGGCCTAGAATACAGAACTTATCGACGAGGGTGTTACCTTGCGTACTTGAGGGAGATCACACACATTTAGGTGTGCCCAAAGAGACGCTATTGATTAACACTCTGAGATCGATTTGCCCGAGCTATTCCTCTATTGGTATATCAAAGGGACCACATGCCTCTGATTCATTCTGTGTATACGGGTGATAGGTATATCGGTATTGTCAAGGTAGCCTTGCCGGTCCTAAACCTAGCCAACATGCATCATATACTTGGACATAGAACTAATGACTAGGATCAACACAACTAATGTAATATTGTTTGCGGTTCATGTTGGAACCCCTTGTAGTCATTTTTTACCCATCTCAATCTACCATCCACCAACAGAAGGATTGGATTTATCATTAACATTAAAGGTGCTAGTGTTTATAACTACACCAGTTGTTGATTCTTACAACTACACCGTATGATTGGTACTGTGGCTATATGCTAACACAACCAGTCCGATGTGGTATAGGTCTTAACCTGGTAAAGGTTTCACACATGCTATCTCGATGTTAAAGGTGGACCCAAATTCGTCCACCACGATTTTTGGTGATTGATTCAGTGTAGAGTCGCCTACATAAGTGTTCTTACAGGAACCACCTTTGCTTGATCCATCACTTGAGAGTCTCTTCAACTTAGGCACACTTCTTTAAGTATGCCACTATGTTGATGCCACTCTCATTTGAGCTAACTCTTGTTTGGTCTAGTCGTCCTTGTTTGCGTATGTTTGGCTAGTCTTGTGTTCAAGTAGGAGAGTATTGTGTATTTCCATCTCACCGTCTATATTTGTCTTTTTCCGGTACCAGTCAGTGCCGCCAACATCTTACCCCAATCAGCCTTTCTTGTTCATCCCACTTAGTTGGGATTGTCCTAGCAACCTCTCGGGACCATCATTCAGTGGTTCTCGATGGCAGGCATTCCTCCACAACCACCTTTGGATGACATGGATGCTCGAATGGCCAGGCTAGAGGAAATGATGGCCAATCTCATGGAGGTGGTACGCACACATATGGTTGCACCAAGGGAAGAGGTTCCGGATCAACGGAGCTGCCCTCAAACTCCTCCCCAACCTCCCTACTCGGCCGACGATGAGTATGACTTCTATGTCAACGCTCCTGCGGCCAGGGCAGTTGAAGATCAAGAGAAAAAGGAATTGAAAGATCAGGTCAACCGTTTGGAGCACATTATAAGGAACACGAAAGGGGCAGAAGACCAAATTTTTTATACTGAGGGGCTATGCTTTTTTCCCCAAGCAATCTTGCCAGAAAGGTTTAAGTGGACATGTGACAAGTTCGATGGAACCGGGGATCCCCGTACCCCCTTGAAGTCTTTCATTGGATAGTTGAGGATGAAAAGGTTCACAGATGAAATGTTGGGGCAAGCTTTTCAATTCTCTCTAACCGGTGCGGCTCTCTATTGGCTTATGTCTTTAGACAAGGCATCCTCTCGCACTTGGGAGGACATTATGAGAGCTTTCACTAAACAGTATGGCTACAATACTGAAGTGGAATTAACAAGAAGAGAATTGGAAACGACAAGGCAAATGCCGAATGAAGGGTTCACCGAGTATTTGAGGCATTTCCGTGACAAAGCATCCATGATGAGGGATCTACCAAGTGAGCGAGATCAGATTGCCATGATCATGAGGTTGGTATGTGGTCCTTACAAGGATGTGTTGTTTGGCCAGGCAATATTGACATTTGATGGACTCAGAATGGCAGCCCAACAGGTCGAAGATGCCCTCGCCCAAGAAGAGCTCCCCAAGTACAACAAACTTGCTAAGGAGGCTAGTACCAACAGAAAACCTCCTATCCAACAGTGGAATTCGGGGTCTAATGCCACGATGGCAATTCTTCACACAGCGTCGGCCTCGCCTACTCCAGCAACGCCATTTGTGATTGAGCAAGATACAACCCCCGCTCCCCATCGTCCTCGAAGGCAGTTCAGTGACTTGGGGACTTCTTTGAGTTCAATTTTGAATCGTTTGCTTTAGGCCGATCTTATAGTCAAGCCAGAGCCTAGACCCTTACTTGAGCAGAAACCTGATTGGTTCAATCCAAACCTGTTTTGTGACTACCATTCTCAGCAAGGTCACACAGCAGATAGATGTTACAAGTTGCAGGAGGCAATCCAAGATCTGCTTGATGCAAAGAAGTTTGAATTCCGGGTCAAATGACCCAATGTTACCACAAATCCCCTTCCTCAGCATCGAGCAGTTAATGCCTTGTAGGAAGATTTAGGAAATTTTGACCCGACTTCCCTTATCATTTTTCTATCAGTGAAGAGTAGCCAAGTAGAGGCGACCAACGTTGGAGATCTTAGTGGATTTACTTTCCTCCTTCTGGTTGATGTTGTCACTTCTAGTTTAAAAGCCTGTGGAGTCAGATTTGAAGGAAGATGAGATCAATGGCTTGTATGATGAATATGATTTTGAGACTTACACACCAAATCTTGGTTTGGAGCTAAATGCAGTCAAACTTGAAGCCAATGAGGATTATGATATCATTATCCCTGGGGAACGGTTGCAGGCAAAGCAAAGGTTTTCAGAGTCTAACGATGAGGTAGAGCTCTACATTCCGGGTGAGATAATAGCAGATACTCGAAGTGGGAAGAACTACAAGGCGGAAAGACTCACAGAACCACCAACAAGGCCAAAAGATCAGGGACTGAACAATAAGTTGATTGAACCGGAGAATCAAGTATTAAGACAGTTGCAAAAGACCCAAGCAAATATATCTATTTGGGGCTTGCTCATGGTCTCTCCTACCCACAGGGAAGCAGTGTTGAAATCTCCGGCAAGCATCCAAGTTCCAATTGGGACCGATTCGGCACAACTAGCGAGCCTAGTAGGAGCCGCGTATGCAGTGAACTCATTGATGTTTGCAGATGTCGATCTCCCTCTTGAAGGTTCAAACCACACAAGGGCTTTACAAATAACCATTAATTGCAGAGGATGTCGAATTCCCTAAGTATTGGTAGACAATGGGTCGGCGTGAATGTTTTCCCTCTTAGGACCTTTAAACATTTGGGATTTGATGAAGCCGAGATGAAGCCATCTAGTCAATGTGTTCGAGCTTATGACAACACTAGGAGGAGCGTGTTGGGAATTTTCACTGTGGTGATAGTAGTTGGACCGGCAGAATTTGAGGTAGACTTCCAAGTTATCGATATTCCTGTGTCTTTCAATATGATTTTAGGCCGTCCATGGTTGCACAAGGCTGGGGCAGTTTCCTCTTCCCTTCACCAAAAGATAAAATTTGTGTTCAAAGGGCAGGTGATCACTATCTTGGCAGATCCTGACTTTGTTAGCATGATGGCATCCATTGATGTGGGGGAAAATAACACTGGTGAGACATCTGAAGTTCGTTTGGGAGGTTTTGAGTTGGCAGTATCAATGCAACTTTGGGGCCTAGTTCACCGGAAGAGAGATTTGCTTTGACAGAGTTTAACATCACCAATCCCAGAGTAACCAACATACTTCTTAAAATGAAGTATTTTCCAGGCATGGGCCTAGGGGTGCGATAGCAGGGTGACCCAGATATTTTATCTCTGAATGTGAACACACAACGCTTTGGCCTTGGTTATGTTATGACAGAGGAGGACCAACAAAAGATAGCAACTAACAAGCAAAAATATGACAGAAATTTAGAGAGATATGAAGGGTTGAAATACAAGGATGAGGGGAAGAATTTGATCCATATGCTTAGCAATGGGAAAAGTTCTGAAGGAAAGGCAACAGAGGTAGGTTATCAGCAGAACAAGACTATCAAGGCTGGGCTAGTCAAGGTTTCGAAGTGGAACAGCATGGAAGATGGATCTAAGACTGTCAATGTGACTCCCTATTTCAAAATTCTGAATGGTTATTTCGTCAAAGAAGGGTAGGATTTCTTCTATTGCGGATTCCCAGAACCATGGTTAGATGTGTTTTCAGGGGAGAGGCTACCAGGCTTTGAGATCTTCTTTGATTGTGCAATTGATTGGGCACAGTTAGAACATTACTCACTGAAGCAGTTTGAACAGGTCCAACAGGGACACACAGAGGAAGATCTAGATGTTAGCGGTCTCTTCGACGAGGAGATTATGATGATTGGTGGGACCAATGAATCTGAGACGCCTTCACTCCACTTGTTGATTCATCGTGTTAAGGGTGTCATTCCTAACTGGAGCTATTTGGATGAGTTTGTTTACCCTAAGGAGCTGAATTTTGTACCTGAAGAGTCGACCATGTCTGGGCCTAAGTCCTTTAAGTTTGTAGGCAGTCCACTAGTTGTTTCTCCTTCTGTTTCTCTCCATGTCGGAGAAGGTATTTCCACTTGTGCAGTGTCAATTTCGGTCGAAGCTAAGTCTGATGTAATTGTCCCAGTTATTAATGAAATGGATTCTTCCGAGTATATTGCTTCTTCCTCTTCCCTATCCCCTCCATCTCCTGATGATGAATGTTGCGATGACCCATCGCCTGAATTTCTCAAATCATTAAAAGCTTTAAAGGAAAAGAAGGCCAAACCTATCCCTGAGGATTTCAGGCTAATAAATTTGGGGTTAGAACATGATCCCCGAGAGGTTCGACTTGGCATGTCCCTTGATGAGCAAGAGACAACCCAATTAATCGAGCTCTTAAAAGAATTTAAGGAGGTGTTTGCTTGGTCGTATGCCGATATGCCCGGTATTGATGCCAGCATTGTTCAACATGATCTCCCTCTTTTCTCTGATGCAAAGCCATTCCAACAAAAGATTCGGCGCATGCGTCCGGATTGGGCTTTGATGGTAAAAGAGGAGATTGCCAAGCAACTCAGTGTAGGGTTCATTGAGGTGATGAGGTATACTGAATGGTTGGCAAATGTCGTAGTCGTACCAAAGAAGGATGGTCGGATCAGGGTATGTGTGGATTATAGGGACATTAATAGGGCGAGCCCCAAAGATAATTTTCCCTCACCCCACATCGATCTTTTAGTGGATAATACTGAGGGGCATGCGCTTCTCTCATTCATGGATGGGTTTTCTGGTTACAATCAGATCCAAATGAATCCCAAAGATAAAGACAAGACTTCTTTCACTACGGATTGGGGCACTTATAGATACAGGGTGATGCCTTTTGTTTTGAAGAATGCCGGTGCTACCTACCAAAGGGCCGCCACCACTATCTTGCATGATTTGATACACAAAGAAGTGGAGGTGTATGTAGATGATATGATTGTCAAGTCGATTAATCGAGAAGGGCACTTTAAGGCTTTGAGGGTTTTCTTTGAAAGGATCAAGGAGTTCAAACTGAGACTGAACCCACAAAAATGTGTATTTGGGGTGAAAGGTGGTATGCTTTTGGGGTTCATGGTAAGTGAGAGAGGCATTGAGATTGACCCATCCAAAATCAAAGCGATAATAGAAATGCCACCTCCTCAAACGGAGAAGGAAATTTGAGGGTTTTTAGGAAGGATCCAATACATTAGTCGGTTCATTTCTCAACTGACAGCCATATGTGAATCGATCTTCAAATTACTGAAAAAGGATCAACCTAAGAGATGGAATCCTCAATGCCAATTGGCTTGTGATCGCATTAAGAGCTATCTGGTAAACCCACCAATCCTCATTCCCCCTACTCCAGGAAGGCCATTGTTGTTGTATCTCTTTGTATTAGAAACCTCCATGGGATCGATGGTGGCTCAGCATGGTCCAGATGGGCATACAGAGCAAGCAATTTATTACCTTAGTAAGAAGTTCACAGACTATGAGACAAGGTACAAAACCCTAGAGAAGACTTGTGCAGCTTTGGTTTGGGCAACAAGGAGGTTGAGACATTACATGTTGACCTATTCAGTCTCTTTGGTATCCAGAATGGATCCCATCAAGTATCTTTTTGAGAAACCCGCGTTGACGGGCAGATTAGCACATTGGTTATTGCTCTTAGCGGAATTCGACATTGTGTATGTCACCCAAAAGTCCATCAAGGGTAGTGTCATCGCTGAACACCTATCCGCACATCCAGTTGTTGATACAAGGCCTTTGA
>NW_024869017.1:16115-30061 GCF_013358625.1 Macadamia integrifolia
GAAAAAGTAAAGACAATGCCGTCCACCGGCTCTCAACAGAAATGTAAATGACTGAAATTAAAGGTGCTGACTCCAGCAATTTAAAAGCAGTACGATTGGCCCTCTTGAATATACCACCGGGGTTGTCGACTGTCCTAATGACCCGCCGGGCGTTATGTCTAACCGCCACAGTGACCCGACAACCGCGACCACTGCTTCCCCCCAAATGATAACCCAACACCTTAACCCCTGTTGGGAAGGGTCGTAACACGGGATGGTAAAAATCCTAAACCGCATGCTCTTATATGACAATAGTATGATTGCATAGTGCCTTCGCGTCCCATTCCACGGGCCACCAATGCACTCGTTTCCAAGCCGACTACGACATCTTGTCTATCAATGCATTATGCACCATGATGTCAACATTCATCACATAAGCATCTCATCACTTGGCATTTAGAAATTAAACATAGGACACATGCATAACAATGTGAGGATGACTAATCTACATAGCATGTTCATGATGGCATGACTATTCTAGATACATTTAAATGAATGCCAAGCAATGCCTTGAAACAAGGCCAAATGTCCTCTCCCCATTTACCTGTAGCGTACAAGGATTCCCGTTCGGTACGGGTGAGATCCGGTGCGAAACGGGTAGGATTTGGTGAACCTAACATAATTGAGCGGGGTTAGTACTTCACCATTTTATGATCAAAATTAACGAGATCCGATGATAAAATCATGTTTAGAACGTTAAAAGAAGGTCGCACGTCCGATTTGGGTCCAATCAGACGTAAGAATCACCTTCGGGGCCACACAGGTGGGTCAGACAAGTGGGTTGTCTGGCCCACCGGTCCTACCCACCGGTTTGGACCGGTGGGTAGGGGTCCACCGGTTGGCCCACCGGTTGGGCCAGGGGCCCCTGCTAAGACCAGCGGGCAGGGTGGCCCACCGGTTAGCCAGCCGGTTGGGCCCGCCGGTTGTGCCCGAAGGCCCTGCCCTCTCGGGTGGGTGCCCACAGGCGGGCCAGATGGCCCACCAGTTCCACCCACTGATCTTGGCAGAAAACTTGCTGTTTCTTCCCAACTTCCTCCATTCTTTGGGGATTCAAATGGGGCTTTTCCAAACCCATTCTTCACACCTTCAAGGTCATATAGGATGGTCCTAGCCTAGATCTAGGTTAGATTCAAGTGATGGGAAACCATCTTACCTTCTTTGCTCAAGAACAACTTCAAGCCCTCCAAATCACTTCAAACCCACAATGCTTCTTCCACCTTGTCAATATCTCTTCAAATCCTTCAAGATCAACACATAAATCATCTATTAAACCTTAGATTCATCATTTCAAAGAGGATTTACAAGATCTCAAGAAACCCTACTCGAATCAAGGGTTTATGCTTGGGTATGGTGAATGTTCAAGGAACCCAACTTTGCTTACCTCTAAATGTAGATCTAGAGTTGAAGATCACTCTCCCGGCACCGGAATGGGAAGATCAAGCTTTGGCGCCACTGAAATCCTTCTCTTCTTCCTCTTCCTTCTCTTCCCTTCTTCTTCCCTTTCTTTTCTCTCTCCTCTTTACTATCCTCACCAACGTACGGGTGTCATAAATGAAAAGAAAAGAAAATCATAAATGCTATATATATATACTTCCTAAATAACTAAATAGTGCACATGGATGGGTCACTCAGGTGGGTGGGTGCGCCCACCTGTCCGCCCACCTGAGGGCCAAAACTTGGGATTTTGACAGAGTTCGGGCCTCGGCGCGAACCCCACCCCTGGCATACGATGTAGTATACATATATACCTTAATATACAGCTACAATACCTGCTTTATCCGTACATGGCCTTATGGTAGGTGCATGTACACGGCTTGGGCACTCCCGTCTCTTCTGGCACTGGCTCAGACTTGTCGGGCTAGTCGGTGTTTATGGTCACCCTTGCCATCATAGCCCATAAGAAGTAGGGTATTACAATAATAGCAGAAACTCAAAGTGGGAAGAACTACAAGGTGGCAGGACTCACAGAACTACCAACAAGGCCAAAAGATCAGGGACTAAATAATAAGTTGATTGAGCCAGAGAATCAAGTATTGAGACAGTTGCAGAAGACCCAAGCAAATATATCTATTTGGGGCTTGCTCATGGCCTCTCCTACCCACAGGGAAGCAGTGTTGAAATCTCTGGCAAGCATCCAAGTTCCAGTTGGGACTGATTCGGCACAACTAGCGAGCCTAGTAGGAGCCGCGTATGTAATGAACTCATTGATGTTTGCAGATGCTGATCTCCCTCTTGAAGGTTCGAACCACACAAGGGCTTTACACATAACCATTGATTGCAGAAGATGTCGAATTCTCCAAGTATTGGTAGACAATGGGTCGGCGTTGAATGTTTTCCCTCTTAAGACCTTTAAACATTTGGGATTTGATGAAGCAGAGATGAAGCCATCTAGTCAATGTGTTCGAGCTTATGACAACACCAGGAGGAGGGTGTTTGGAATTTTCACTGTGGTGATAGTAGTTGGACTGGAAAAATTTGAGGTAGACTTCTAAGTTATCGATATTCCTGTGTCTTTCAATATGATTTTAGGCCGTCCATGGTTGCACAAGGCTGGGGCAGTTTCCTCTTCCCTTCACCAAAAGATAAAATTTGTGTTCAAAGGGCAAGTGATCACTATCTTGGCAGATCCTGACTTGGTCAGCATGATGGAATTTGTTGATGTGGGGGAAAATAACAATAGTGAGACATATGAAGTTTGTTTGGGAGGTTTTGAGTTGGGCAGTATCAATGCAACTTTGGGGCCGCCTAGTTCACCGGGAGAGAGATTTGCTTTGACAGAGTTTAACATCACCAACCCCGGAGTAACCAACATGCTTCTTAAAATGAAGTATTTTCCAGGCATGGGCCTAGGGGTGCGACAACAGGGTGACCCATATATTTTATCTCTGAATGTGAACACACAACGCTTTGGCCTTGGTTATGTTATGACAAAGGAGGAACAACAAAAGATAGCAGCCAAGAAGCAAAAATATGATAGAGATTTCGAGAGATATGAAGGGTTGAAATACAAGAATTAGGGGAAGAATTTGATCCATATGCTTAGCAACGGTGAAAGTTTCGAAGGAAAGGCAACAGAGGCAGGTTATCAGCAGAACAAGACCGTCAAGGCTGGGCTAGTAAAGGTTTCGAAGTGGAACAACATAGAATATGGATCTAAGACAGTCAATGTGACTCCCTATTTCAAAACTCTGAATGGTTATTTCCTCAAAGAAGGGCAAGATTTCTTCTATTGTGGATTCCTAGAACCATGGTTAGATGTGTTTTCAGGGGAGAGGCTACCGGGCTTTGAGATCTTCTTTGATTGTGAGATTGATTGGGCAGAGTTAGAACATTACTCACTGAAGCAGTTTGAACAGGTCCAATAGGGACACACAGAGGAAGACCTAGATGTTAGTGGTCTCTTCGATGAGGAGATTATGATGATTGGTGGGACCAATGAATCTGAGACGCCTTCACCCCACTTGTTGATTCATCGTGCTGAGGGTGTCATTCCTAACTGGAGCTATTTGGATGAGTTTGTTTACCCTGAGGAGCTGAAATTTGTACCTGAAGAGTCGGCCAAGTTTGGGCCTAAGTCCTTTAAGTTTGTGGGCAGTCCACTAGTTGTTTCTCCTTTTGTTTCTCTCCATGTCAGAGAAGGTATTTCCACTTATGCAGTGTCGGTTCCAATCAGAGCTAAGTCTGATGTAATTGTCCCAATCATTAATGAAATGAATTCTTCCAAGTATATTGCTTCTTTCTCTTCCCTATCCCCTCCATCTCCTGATGAAGAATGTTGCGATGACCCATCGTCTGAAGTTCTCAAATCATTAAGAGCTTTAAAGGAAAAGAAGGCCAAACCTATCCGTGAGGATTTCAGGCTGATAAATTTGGGGTTAGAACATGATCCCTGGGAGGTTAGACTTGGCATGTCCCTTGATGAGCAAGAGACAACCCAATTAATCGAGCTCTTAAAAGAATTTGAGGAGGTGTTTGCTTGGTCATACGCCGATATACCCGGTATTGATGCCAGCATAGTTCAACATGATCTCCCCCTTTTCTCTGATGCAAAGTCATTCCAACAAAAGATTCGACGCATGCGTCCGGATTGGGCTTTGATGGTAAAAGAGGAGATTGCCAAGCAACTCAGTGTAGGGTTCATTGAGGTGACGAGGTATACTGAATGGTTGGCAAATGTCGTAGTCATACCAAAGAAGGATGGTCGGATCAGGTTATGTGTGGATTATAAGGACATTAATAGGGCGAGCCCCAAAGATAATTTTCCCTTACCCCACATCGATCTTTTAGTGGATAATACTGCGGGGCATGCGCTTCTATCATTCATGGATGGGTTTTCTGGTTACAATCATATCCAAATGAATCCCAAAGATAAAGACAAGACTTCTTTCACTACGGATTGGGGCACTTATAGATACAAGGTGATGCCTTTTGGTTTGAAGAATGCTGGTGCTACCTACCAAAGGGCCGCCACCACTATCTTGCATGATTTGATACACAAAAAATTGGAGGTCTATGTAGATGACATAATTGTCAAGTCAATTAATCGAGAAGGGCACGTTAAGGCTTTGAGGTTTTCTTTGAGAGGATCAAGGAGTTCAAACTGAGACTGAACCCACAAAAATGTGTATTTGGGGTGACAGGTGGTATGCTTTTGGGGTTCATGGTAGGTGAGAGAGGCATTGAGATTGACCCATCCATAATCAAAGCGATAACAGAAATTTCACCTCCTCAAATGGAGAAGGAAATTCGAGGGTTTTTAGGAAGGATCCAATACATTAGTCAGTTCATTTCTCAACTGACAACCATATGTGAACCGATCTTCAAATTACTGAAAAAGGATCAACCTAAGAGGTGGAATCCTCAATGCCAATTGGCTTTTGATTGCATCAAGAGCTACCTGGTAAACCCACCAATCCTCATTCCCCCTACTCCAGGAAGGCCATTGTTGTTGTATCTCTCTGTATTAGAAACCTCCATGGGATCGATGGTGGCTCAGCATGGTCCAGATGGGCATACAGAGCAAGCAATTTATTACCTTAGTAAGAAGTTCACAGACTATGAGACAAGGTACACAACCCTAGAGAAGACTTGTGCAGCTTTGGTTTGGGCAACAAGGAGGTTAAGACATTACATGTTGACCTATTCACTCTTTTTGGTATCCAGAATGGATCCCATCAAGTATCTTTTTGAGAAACCTGCATTGGCGGGGAGATTAGCACATTGGTTATTGCTCTTAGCGGAGTTCGACATTGTGTATGTCACCCAGAAGTCCATCAAGGGTAGTGTCATCACTGAACACCTATCCGCACATCCAGTTGTTGATACAAGGCCTTTGAATGATATATTTTCCAGACGAAGATGTAGTTTCTGTTGAGGTTGAAAATGAGGTTGGCATTTGGCAAATGTTTTTTGATGGAGCCGCCAATCACAAAGTTTGCGGAGCCAGAGTTCTACTTATAACTCCTGAAGGGTTGAACATGCCCATGGCATATAGGTTAGACTTTGAGTACACCAACAACATGGCCGAGTATGAAGCTTGCCTCATGGGATTGAAAGCAACCATCTCTATTGGGGTCAAAAGATTGGAAGTATACGAAGATTCGTCGATTGTCATATGCCAAGTCCAAGGTAAGTGGAAAACAAAGGAGGAAAAGTTTAAACCATACCAAGGGTGTGTAGAGTCTCTAATGAAGTAGTTCACAGAAATTAGTTTTGACTATTTCCAGAGGGACAATAACAGGTTTGCCGATGCTTTGGCTCCTCTCGCATCGATGGTTGATTTTGGTCCGGGTGAGCAAATACAACCATTCATTATAGATCGAAGAGATCATCCTTCACATCAAGGCTTCGCCAATGCCTTGACAGTAGATGGTAGGCCTTGGTTTGCCCATATTATGGATTTTATCAGAGAGGGGAAGTACCCTGCAGATGCTACCCAAGGAGATGGAAGGTTCTTGGGGTGTTATGCCACCCAGTTCATATTACACAAAGATATTTTATATAAACGATCTTTTGATGGTATACAACTGGTATGCGTGGATGAAGATCAATCACAGACAATCTTGGAGCAAGTACATCAGGGAATCTGTGGCCCTCACATGAATACCCATATGTTGGCTAAGAAAATTCTCTACTTAGGGTATTTTTGGAATACACTAGAAGCCGATTGCACAGAATTTGTGAAGAAGTGCCATAAATGTTAGATTTTTGCAACCTCATCCATGTGCCCCCAACAGAATTGCACACGCTGAGTTCTCCGTGGCCTTTTTCCACTTGGGGTATCGATGTGATCAAAAAAATTGACCCCAAAGCTTCGAACCGGCACGAGTTTGTGTTGGTGGCTATTGATTACTTCACCAAATGGGTAGAGGCTCAGTCATACGCAAAACTCACAGCGGCAAAGGTAGCCAAATTTTTGCAAGAACATATCATTTGCCGACATGGGATGCCCCATGAGGTGATTTCTGACCAAGGTCAACATTTTAGAGGCAAGACACATAAGTTGTGTGACCAATTCAGGATTGCAAGGCATAGGTCTTCTCCTTATCGCCCTCAAACCAATGGAGCAGTTGAAGTGGCAAACAAAAACATGAAGGTCATACTCCAGAAGATGGCTGATAGGAACAATGATTGGGCTAACAAATTACCTTATGCCTTATGGGCTTATCGGATTTCTATTAGAACTACAACTGGGGCAACTCCGTACTCTTTAGTATATGGGATGGAAGCAATCCTCCCGGTTGAGCTAGAGGTCCCCTCTCTTAGAATCCTCATGGAGAGTCAGATTTCAGAAGCAGATTGGCTCAAGTCAAGGTACGAGGAGTTGAACCTCATTGAAGAAAAAATGATGAAGGCAATGGACAACATGAAGAAGTATCAACTACGAGTTGCAAGGGCTTTCAACAAAAAAGTCCACCCACGTTCCTTGGAAGTTGGAGATATTGTTTTAAAGGAGCAGAGAGCACCCATTCATGACCCAAGAGGCAAGTTTAGGCCGAACTAGAGTGGCCCTTTTGCGGTGAAGGAAATCCTCCCGGGGAAGGCAATATGCCTTATAGATCTTTATGGTCAAGAACTGCAGTACCTGACCAACTTAGATCAGCTGAAAAAGTATTATGTTTAGCCTCCGCATTCCAAAAAAAAAAAAAAAAAGTGAATGCAATGAAGGAAAACTGCCTTTGGGGTATGAACTACGCTCGACCTGATTTCTAAATTTTTAGGATACGTAGGCAGCTTGAAAGTCAAAATCGAGCTCGGTCAATTTCCACCACACCTCATAGCTGGTTGGACCTTATTTTCCATTTTTAGCTATCCCTTTCCCCTTTCAGACAAATGGGTTCTCGCTACTCTTATCATCAGGAGGTGATCGAGTCCGACTAAGAACTCTTTCCACTGTCTCTCAAATTCGGCGGATTCCAAAGAGTTTTCATCTTTAGTCCTTTTTTCAAAATGACTATTTTGATTAACGTGATTTCTCCCATGAACTTGTCATCTTTGCAAATAATTGTCTTGATCTGGCTCGAAGACTCCATCTACCGTTCTCTTATTCGACGGTTCCCAAGAGTTTTCAATCGCCCCTCTTTTAGCTTAACTTTTTCTTTAGTCAGCATGATCCCTTTCGTGAGGTTGCTATGCAAAGTAGTATCCTTACTCTACCCATGGCAGAACCATCAGGTTAGTTTCCTTCAGTATGTGTGTCTTAACATCTATTTTAGTTTAGGGTTTGGGCCCAGACATGATCGTGGTCATCTAAGAGACCAATCTTACATTTTCTAAATTGGCTCAAAGGGTTCTTAGCTTTTGCAAATGACAAGCGAAAAAAAAAATAGTATACTTTTGGTGGATGTGTCATATGATATTTTCCTATAAGTTGGTCCTTTCCTTAACTTACATTTTATGATGTACCCAGGAAATCCGAGTTGTGTTTTGTTGCTCCCATTATTATCATGGATGTTGCTTTCCGCCAATGGATGGTAGCAATGAGGGATGACGACCCTGAAGTCCTTGAAGAAGTGCACCTTTATGCACTCTTTCAGCTCCAGCGCATCAGTCCATGTCGTGCTTTGATACACAAGGCATCTCGTTTCTGGATCCGAGAACTTCATGTTTTTCGATTTGGAACTATGGAAATTTTCCCTACTCCGAAAGAATTTCGAGTTTGTCTTGTTTACAATCATCGGGGAGATGTTTTTCGCCCAACACTGCAACACGTTAACTCGATAGAAATTCGAGAATTTTTCGGTTGGAGTGCTAAAGAGGCGAGGCGATTCATGGCAAGTGATCGAATCAATCTTTATGCTGTTATACAGGAGTTTGCCCCACTTCGATCAAATACTGAAAGCTTTAGGGTGCGTCAAAGGAATGCTTTCCTTTTCTGCATGATCGCTCATTATCTGTTGCATTCCCCCGAGTGTGGAGGCTTACCCATTATCATCAGCGACATCCGGTAGCTGAGACAAGGTTGCGATATTATCCCTACTATTTTGGCAGAGACTTTGAGAGGACTTGATATTATGACAGGTCATCAAAATTTTCACACCAGTGACTTTAATAGGTGCTTCACCCTCCTCCAGGTATGGTTAGTTGAGCGCCTTCAATTGGTCCAACTTTTGGTTACAACTCATTTGGAACCGTTTCAGTATTTCAAGCAAATTCAAACCTTTAACTACCACGATGCAACAAATTGGCTTGAGCGATTGGGAGCCCTCATGGAGCGGAGCATCAAATGGGAATTCTATTGGTGGTCAGTTCGGAACCCTATTTTACACACTTCTGGCTGTGACTATGTCAGGTCTTTTGGTTCAATTAAATATGATTTTTGTTTAATTGGTTTAATTATATTCATTTTAGTTTTATCCGGTTCAATTAGATGTAATTAGGTTCATTCAGACTTAATTATTTTTTTGGGTTTGTTTTAATTTAAATTGATTTTGAATTTACATTTGGCTTTATGATTATACTTAATTGTTAATTGTTTTACCCTTTAGATCTAGGCCCTTGGATTAGGATCCAAGAACCCTAATCCTTTCTCCCTTTTCTTCTTCTTATTCTTCTTCTTCTTCTTCTTCTTCTTCTTCTTCTTCTTCTTCTTCTCATCTTCTCCTTCTCTTCTATTCCTTGCTGCTAAATCCATAAACCTGCAACTACTTATTCTTCTCCTTCTCTTTCTTCCCCATTGCTGAATCCATAAACCTACCGCTACTTATTCTTCTTCTTTCCTTGTTGTTGAATCTATAAACCTGCAACTACTTTTTCTTCTCCTTCCCTTCTTCATGGCTGCCACCTCCCACATCTTCTTCCAAACCTCCAACCCTTTTCCTTCTTTTTCTTCTTCTTCTTCTTCTCTTTTCTTCTCTTTTACCATGGCCGAATCCTCTCCACCCCCTTCTCCTTCCTTTCTTTTTTCCTTAACCGAACCTGAACCCATCTTCTCCTCCTTTTTCTTTCTACTGAAACTCTCTGAACCTTCCTCCTCTCTTGTAAGTTATTCCATCCCTTCTAGCAGCCACCATTCATCTACCTCCCATCTTCTTCTTCTTTTCCTTGTTGAACCCCAACTCTAGCTGCCAACTCTTCTTCTCCTCCCTCCTCTTCTTCTCCTTACCTTTCGAAACCTACAACTTCTTCTCCTTCTCTCATTCTTCTTCTTCTTCTTCTTTTTTTCTCTTCTTTTTCCTTGCTGTTGCAACTGCTGACCAGTCCCACCGAACCTCCCTTCTCTTTCTTCTTATACTTCTTCTCCTTAACTGAGCCCAGCCGCCCCACACAACTCCCTCTCCATTGTTTGTTTTTTTTATGGCTCCATGTCTTTTTTTTTCTTTCTCTCTCTCTGAATCAAAAACAGAACAATCCCTCTACATTTTTTTTGTTTTTCTTCATCATAGTCTTAATTGTTTCATTGTGGATTAAATAATTTTGATAAGTTAGTTCATTTTTTTGTTTTCTTTTCTCTCTTAATAATATATGGGACGTAGTTTAGGACGTAGACTAGTATGGGCGTGGTTGGCCCCTCAAACCAGCCGTAGCATTAGGACGTATTTGGGGAATGGGTTTGTGTTATAATTTCTTATTTTTAGGGCTTTTCACCCTCTTTCTTTAAATGCAATAAAAAAAATCAAATCTTGTTTAAAATAGTGAAATTAGTATACTTGTATTCCAATTCATCCAACTTTCCCTTCTTTTAGCTTGTTTGGCTTTCTTTAATCATTCCATTTAGCTTCTTTGATTAGTTTAATTACTTAAGCTCATATATCATTTTTCACTAGTGTTTTTATTTATCGTAATTAGTTATTTCAATTATTTAATGGGCTCAATTAATAACATTTAGACTCTAACATAATATAGGTATAGCATAAAATAATCATTAGACATATTTAATTTAGAAGATAATTAGCATTGCATTTATTTAGTTAAAAGATTCTCTTCTCATTAGCTTAACTAGGGTTTTGAAAAATGTTTAACTCATCTTAGATTAGCCTAAGGTAAACATAATTAGTGCAATTAGATTTCATAATTAATTTAATTAAACTTTAGGTTTAATTTAATCCTCCTATACTAGATTAGGTAGATTAGTAAAAATGCATTCATTTAATGTAATTAATCCATTTCATTTTTTTATGAATTAATTAGGTCTCATTTAATTTATAAATATTTTACCAATTAGATTAAGTAGGATTACAATAATTTATTTAACAAATTACTAGGGATTGGGATTAATCATTTTAATTAATTCAATTTGAGATTTCATAAATTCATTAATCATTCATCTAGGTTAGGCTCAATTAATTGAGTTAGTTTAATTTAGGGTTTTTAATTTTTTTAATTAGCGTAATCATTTCATTATTTGCATCATAACCTAGCTAGCATAATTTAGACACTTGGTTTAGGGTTTTCACGTGTCATGCTTAGATACCTAGTTTAGGGTTTTCAGTGACCTAGATTTAGGACTAGTTAGTAGGGTACAAACAAACTTTGGTCAAATAAAAGGAGATCGGCCTTAGGGTCGGGCAGACTGGGTGCCTAAGACCTTCTCAGTCTGTCACTTGACACTTGTCCAGAATCTTGGCGTAAACTAGCCTTATCCATCAGAGTCATTAGTCTCTCTCCCTTGATTGGGGGAGACATTTATGGGTCCTAGACCCTTTATAGATGGCAACTCTCTTTTACCCATAACGTGTATCCTCCCCTTGGCATTTGATGACTAGGGGATACTATCTCATCTCATTAGGGTCGAACCCTAACGTGTGTACACGCGCTACGCGCCATATCGCGATCCCAGCGGAGGTCCATGATACCTACACCCTCGTATCTCGATATCCAAGCTACTGAACCACCTTTACATGATGAATCCTAGAAGGAAACTTGTTCACCATGGGGAAGTTCACTCCTAGTCAAAAATGTGACCTCTAAGCAATTAATAGATTGGGATCTATTCCAATAAGGAAAGATCATCTGCGAAGGGCATCTAATCATCCTAAAAAGGAAGCTAAAATCCCTCCAATGACCGGATATCTTGCACTCTCCAAGCATAGGTTGAACTCCTTCCTTGCTTAGACTCCTACCATATTTGGGCTCTTACCAGCTTTGAGACAACTACAAAATTGGGGCTTTCCATTCCCGCCTAGCTACTATTATAAATACTCAGGTAAACCCCCCTTTTAGAGGGATCAATACTTTTTCATTACGTTGTTTGCAGGGAGATCTGCTCAGGCATTGGAGAATCCCCAAAATGGATCAATTCAATGCTCATACTCTTCTGTATATTCCTCTTTACAAGTTCTACAAGAAGCCTAAGATGATTTCTTACCTAAACAGATTGGTGTCATCTGTGGGAAACTTACTAACAAAGTCACTACCAACCTTTGGATGGCTACAAGGAGGAGCAACCACTTTGTCGGGATTGAACCTGAAGAACACGACCTCATGTCAGATAAGGTGGAGACCAGTCACCATGTAGCCCAAGAAAACACTAACATCCTACAACTGGAGGACGTCCTTCCCCCT
Source organism: Macadamia integrifolia (assembly GCF_013358625.1). Taxonomy (NCBI): domain Eukaryota; kingdom Viridiplantae; phylum Streptophyta; class Magnoliopsida; order Proteales; family Proteaceae; genus Macadamia; species Macadamia integrifolia. The sequence continues at coordinate 28,158 of NW_024869017.1, forward strand.
TTACCACCATAGGGTAGCTTGACCCCCAAATGCACTGGCCACTAATTTGTAGTTGCATGCTTTGCAAACTCCAAGTGTTGGGACGAACTCATTGTGCCAGAACTTCATTCAACAATTTGCGTCAGCACTTCCTAAAGTACCACTTCCATCTGCTCAACTGACCGGGGGTTACCACACATAGATCGGCATAGGAATACTGGTCATGCGAGTTTTGCTAACATGCACTGACGCGATCCACCACTCACTGATCGACATGAAGTCTGGGGCCATGTGGGTTCTGCTAACATGCACCTGAGCGACCCAATGCTCATTGATCAACATGAAGTCCAGGGTTATGTGGGTTCTGCTAAATGTGATCCTCCGCTTGCTGAACGACATGGAAATAGGGGTCATTCAGGTTCTGTGAATATGCACCGACACGACCCGTGGTGCATGGATCGAAACAAAGTCCGGAGTCTGCGAGTTATGATAAATTGCATTATAAGGGCCCATCACCCTTAGATAGGCACAGAGATGAGGGAAGCCACATGGGTATTGCCAATACGTGTCTTCGGCATAAAACTCGAAGATGGAGTGGCTTGCAATGCCCTTTTCAATAAAGTGTCTGTGGAGCTCATCAAGTCCTTGTCAAAGAGGTTACTTAATTGCATGACCAAGCTACATCAGCGCTGCCACAAGTACACAGCCATGGATGAAAACATGGTGGCAAGCCAAGTCATCGTGGCCCCAGTTAGGACAAAAAGAGAACTACAAAACTACTCAAAGATGATGAGCGAGCATGGTTTTAAGTATCGGTGCGTATCGTGCCATATCGGTCGATACGTATCCTTGTCGGTAGGTATCAGCACGATACATACCGATACGCTACGAGGAATTTTGGACCACTTTTTTTGTATCGGCGTACCGTACGTATCATATCGTGCCATACCGTATCAGTATCAATACGTACAATACTCTACGATACGAACTTTTGAAAATCTAAAAATTCCCGAGAGTATCGATACCATATCGATACGTATCGAAGGTATCGTGCAGTATCGAGCCGTATCGTACCATATCGTACCAATATGGTACGATACGGCTACTTAAGTGTGAATTTTTTATTGTTTGAAACAAACACTTCACACTCTCACCAATAGTTTTCTATATTTTGCTTCTTTCTTCCCCTTTGATTCACACACCTTTTTGGAGACTCAAATGGTATATTGAAAGAAACATTATGGAAGTGAATGGTTCAAAGAAGGAGAGAAACATAGTCCAAGAAGAACTTTGAAGGCTTGAACTTGAAAGTTGAAACATTTGAATAGTAAGTTCTTGAATCTTTACTCACTTTTTTCAACTTTAACCTTAGATTTTCAAGTTTTTTTATAAATCTAAGGTTCATCATACTTAGAGGCCGTTTGATTTTGTTTCAACCGTTTCTGTGTCTAGAAACAGCAGAAACGGTTTCTCCCGTTTCTGTTCTAAGAAACAATTTTTTCACCTCAAAAAAGTGTTTGATTTTTCTGCTTCAAGAAACGGTTTCTTATGCATGTATCATTAATTACAATTATGCCATTAGAATTTTGACAAAAGAGAAGATGTCATACATGATTAAAATGAAAAAAACCCAATGTGATAGAGATTCAATAGGGAATATCTTTTTAAATGTCACATAAGTAAATAGAACATAGAGTTTTCTATTACGTAACATATACTCTAACAACTAACATAAAATCATTAATGGTAGCAACTAACATAAAGTCATTAAAATCAAAACATCAAGGTCCATCAATTGGAATCATAGGCATTCCCTTCGATATAGCCATTTGATTTGCTATATTTATCCTCAACATTGACATCTGTCTTGCTCCTCTCTGACTTGTGCTTGTAGTTGGAGCAATGAAGTCTTGATGATTAGGAGG
>NW_024869017.1:30081-41539 GCF_013358625.1 Macadamia integrifolia
CGTACATAGCCTTATGGTAGGTGCACGTACACGGTTTGGGCACTCCCGTCTCTTCTGGCACTGGCTCGGACTTGTCGGGCCAGCCGGTGTTTAAGGTCACCCATGCCATCATAGCCCATAAGGAACCCGCTCTAACATCCTCTGGCTCGGTTCCTGCATGGTTAAACCGGTTCAACCGCGAAATCAGACCGGGTTTAAGAAGCGGGATATTACAGTATCGGTGTGTATCGTATCGGTCGGCTAAATTTAAGATACGTATCGGAAGGTATCGTATCGGTATCGGAGATACTTTAAACCATGCTTGTGACTAGAATGATAAGGGGATTCTAGCCCTTGGATATATTGACGATGGTTTGGACTTTGGATAAGTCATTCATCACATTTGGGTATAAATTCAACCATATGTTCATCATGTATTAGTATGCATTCTTATGAATATTCATACACAGTTATAATACTATAATCAGGTAAATGCTTTTGTGCATCATCTCATAGTCTTGGATTTTTAAAGCTCAATTTTATCACTTGGCAAACTCAGTGTGCATAAAACTTGACATGTAAGTAAAGGATGTGGGCTACTTTTCCACCAATTTAGGCCACAATGACATCCCCATGTGGCAGATTTTTGACGCACCGAATAAGCTCATCACTAGGGAAAAAAAGAGAAGGAATAAACGTATCAGGTGTTATACTTTGGTTATTAATAATGGGTGATGCACAATTTTCCTCTTCGTGCAACATGTGATGTGACCATGGTTTGTAGTATTGATATTGTATTTGGTGTTGGATGGTCATATATATCATTATCAACTAAGACCGATCTGCTACTTGATCGGTCTTGAATTAGGTATCAAAATCGAAACAAGGGTAAAATCATTAAAAAAAAATTAAAAATAAAAAGTGCTCATGCCGCAATTTTGGGTGATGGGGGAGGGGATGGGGTCTATTATAGGAAACCTGTCCATAGAGAGAATAATTACGACATTTTAAGAGGGGGGGCTACAATAGTTTGGGTGGAGAGGAGGGTGCGCTCATGCAATTTTGTTTTTGGTCCGACATTATGAAAATCTTTTTTCCTTTCTTATATTATCTAAGATGACACAATTTTGTCTATATACATATAAATATCATATATTTAAAAATGGAGTATGCATAGCTAATATAGTTTAAGTTATTGCATGGCCAGGACAACTTAGTCATAAAACTTCAGGGGTTGGGGCCAGTCCTATAATGTCCTGCTAATTTGAGGGCTCAGTTGATCAAGCTCCGGTTTTTCCCAACTCAAGTTGCATATCTTGGGGTGATACTTTTTTTAGGGGGAATTGCCTAGATGTACCAAATACAAAAATTTTAAAAATTACAAAATATGTAAGGAGAGAGAGAGATTGTTTGGGGTTTCTTAATTATTTCTATTCTAAGTTGTCTAGGTTTTTTTCCTTTTTATTAAATGATTAATTGATGGAGGGGAGCATGTAAGGTGGGTGGATTTATGGTGAAGGGAGGGGAGCATGTAAGGCGGGAGATTTATAGTGAAGGGAGGGGTGTGGGGGAGAGCAGGAAGGGACAGGGACAGCCAGACAAGGTGGGTGGGAGTGCGAGTTGTAGGAGAGGAGGGATAGTTGGAGGAAGACGAAGAAGAGAGGAGGAGAAAGAAGGAATTTAGGAGTATATTAAGTGGTTAATTTAGAGGCCGTTTGATTTTGTTTCAACCGTTTATGTGTCTAAAAACAGCAGAAACGATTTCTCCCGTTTCTGTTCCAAGAAACAATTTTTTTACCTCAAAAAAGTGTTTGATTTTTCTGTTTCAAGAAACGGTTTCTTATGCATGCATCATTAATTACAGTTATGCCATTAGAATTTTGACAAAAGAGAATATGTCATACATGATTAAAATGAAAAAACCCAATGTGATAGAGATTCAATAGGGAATATTTTTTTAAATGTCACATAAGTAAATAGAACATAGAGTTTTCTATTACGTAACATATACTCTAACAACTAACATAAAATTATTAATGGTAGCAACTAACATAAAGTCATTAAAATCAAAACATCAAGGCCCATCAATTGGAATCATAGGCATTCCCTTCGATATAGCCATTTGATTTGCTATATTTATCCTCAACATTGACATCTGTCTTGCTCCTCTCTGACTTGTGCTTGTAGTTGGAGCAATGAAGTCTTGATGATTAGGAGGATTTAGTTGATCAATTACATTTTGTTCACAGCCATATTCATCAAAAAGATCATCTTTAATAGCTTGTTCTTTGATGTAGTTGTGAAGTCCACAACATGCAACTACGATGCTGGCTTGGTCCTCGATACGGTAACCCTTCATTTTTTGTAAAATTTGAAATCTATTTTTCAATACACCAAAGGTTCTTTCAATAACATTCCGCAAAGAGGAATGTCTGTGGTTGAACAACTCCTTCGGCGTTCTTGCACCCCTTCTCTCCCCACTAAAATCTGGTAGGTGATACCTTTCTCCTCGAAAGGGTGTCAAATACCCAAGTTGACTTGCGTAACCTGAGTCCACAGCATAATACTTGCCTTCAAGTATTATGGATAACGTTTATACAAGTGAGTATATTAGTCTAAAAAGACACTTAACGTACAAGTGATTTGTTTGTTGTGAATTACCTGGAGGAGGATGAGGAAAACCTAAGGTAGCATTTGATCTCGCCTCTTCAAAAACCCGAGCATCATGTGCACTACCTTCCCAACCCGCGTACACAAATGTAAAACGCATGTCGAACGAACAGGCACACATAACATTTTGTGTGATCAATGCTTTCCGATTTCTGTATCGGGTTTGCTCTGATCTGGGTACTATGGCGCTAATATGAGTACCATCAATAGCACCAATGCAATCCTAAATGAAACACAATATGGATATCTGTTAGAATTCATTCATTAACTATTAACTGATAATATTTGCACTTAGCATAAATCATAAAAGGTTACCTGGAAGAAAGGGCTAAACTTTGGGTTATGTTGAATCTCTGAGGGGACCACATCAAAATTAGGTGGTCTGATTGTTTCATTCGCTAGTTGAACCATAGCGTGCAACACTTTTTGAAATACAGCACTAATTGTCTGTCCAGATCGTTGAAATTTCTTTGCAACTTGTCTGGTACTGCTTCCATGCGCTACTATTACAATAAAAATTGCAAGTTGTTCATCTACCCGTATATGACAACTATCATCTAACCATCCTCTATGTATCATCATATCATGTAGATTGAGGAAGACATGTCTCTCAACTCTAAATTCAATGTAGCATAGATTTGAATGCCTATTCAATGTCTCTGCGACCATGACAGTTCCTGTGTAGTTACTATCCATACATGGTTCTCTAATCCGAAGGTAATCTAAAAACGTTTGAAATGTATATAGGATGATGTCATCATCACTAGATGAATCATCTTCGAAATTGGTAGGATTCATTGCCACACCTGTATATAAATGAATATGAGTATCAAAATACTACATAGTAAGAACTGAAAAAATGCATTCATCATTAAGGCAATAACAAATATCCATGTCATCCTTAAAAAATCATGTAAACAAATCAATATATGAAAGAAACTCCCATATCCTACTTTTAAATCAAATCATCCATCAAAATCAATCAAACAAACAAATATCTATATCATCCTCAAATATCCATGTCATCCTCAAAGAAATTCCCCTATCCTACTTTTAAATCAAACCATCCATCAAAATCAAACAAACAAATATCCATGTCATTCTCAAATTTAAAAATAAACCTATTGTTTTCAAGAAACTCCCAAATCCTACTTCAATGCTCTAATCATCCAAATCCTTTTTTCAGCAACAACTTCTACAAATGATATTCTCCAAGCAGCACTCTTGTGTATCTTTTGTTGAGCCTTCACCCACATTTCTTCTGTTAACTCTGTCATGTTGTCCAACAATACCTGACACGCTTTGATGCTGTACATTCCATCCACTAGATTATTGACAGTTGGAAGAACTGGTCTGGAAGTGGGAGTACTACTACCCCCCCGTTCCATTTTCCAGGCCACATATGAGCTGAAGTCATGTGCAGATTTGGTAATGACTTTTGTGGTACTCTTCTTCCTTTGGTCTGTGGGAGTTCTATCATGCTTCCACTTTGTTTTAGAATGACTGACCACTTCATCAACATCTGTAGGCTCTATATCATCCAGACCTACTACATTTTCAGGGGAATCATGTGTATCATTCTCATCCTCACAATCAAGATCAATGTCGATGGACTTTTGCTTCCTAGCAGTATGCTGAGATACTCCTCTATCTCCTCGAGCACTTGAGTCTGAGAAGACCTCTAACAACTCTGGCCACCATGGAAGTCCACTCTTTCGGAATTTGGTCCAATTTGGATTTGCCTATAATAAAAAAAAAAATCGATATTATACACTATTGGCAAAAAAAAAAAGTATTTATCCATTGACTATTGCTTCAAGGAATGGATTACCTTTATAGCATTTTCCCAAACAGAATCTGCAGCTGTAGCAGTCCTAGTATTTGAATCCCATCCAAATCCTGTAGTTTCGAGCAACCGCCTGAAACTATTATAGTCACCTCGTAGCTTATTCATCTTATTACGCAACTGCTCTTTTCGAAATGGACGTTGGAAAGTTGCTTCTAGTCATGCTTTAATGTTATTCCACCCAACCTTACTGAATGTGGAGTTGGACTTCTGACCATTCCTTACATTATCAATCATTAAGTTGATGAATTTGCTCAATTCATAAGCATTCTAAAGGATTGTGGTTGTGGTTGTGGTTGGAGCAGGAGTAGTGTTTCCACTATATGATATATTGTCTACATAAAAGAAACATTAATCATGTTAAAGTCAAGAATCATCAGCTCACAATCGGATATGCATATTGAAGATTCACATACTGGCATTCAACAATGACAAAAGGAAATCTCTCAAAAGAAATAACCAAAATTTTCAAAGTGAGTGAAACAGTAGCAATAAATGGAAACAAAATATCACAAAGGGGGCTTTGCTTCTAAGGGGTATGTATCATCTTCGACTTTGGATTTGGAAGAATGCCGTCGGTTTTTTGCTGCAAGAACAACAAGGGGATTTTAACCCTTTTATGATTTTAGCCCCCAATTAAGGGGATTTTCCATTTTCTTTTGATAAGGGGTTCAATCGGAAGGTGGAAGAATTTCTTCCTCTAACCGGATACGATTCTGATATGGGTTAGGGTTGGTTTTTCTTTTTCTTCTTCTTCTTTTTTTTTTTTTTTTTTTTTTTTTTCAGTTGAAGGTAATGAAAATCAGTGATATGGGTTGGGGTTGTTTCAGAATCTTTGAACCTTCATAATCCTCTAGCCATCATGCATTCTTAAGTAATTTTGATTGGAGCAAAGGTTCTACACCTTGTTCAAGAAAGTAATACATCCAGCATACACATCGTATAGCCAAGGAGAAGGGAAGGATATCATTTTCAAAATCAAGATTATAAGAGACACTCAAGTAACAGTTATCCAAAAGCTTATAAAGGCAGTAATAAAATCATTAAAATCAGCCATTGGTTTAAACTGTTGATAAAAAAAAAATTGTATTACAGTACTCTAATTCAGATTTTAAGCTTTTATTATTAACACCAGCAATTAACAAACAACTACTACCATGGCAATGACCTAATGAATAGATGAGAAAATCTGTCTACCATATTCAACTTTGTTCTAAGATTTTCAACTGAGTGTTAGGTAGAAGCCAGAATTATCCATGATGGGTTCTTGTAGATGAGAAACTCAAGAATGCATGATGGGTTCACATTATCCAATACTATATATAACATTTTAACTTAAGGTTGCTCCTATGATAAAACATCCATGATCCAATAAATGTCATTATCATAAGTTCAAACCTACCGAAATGAAAAGTAACAAATTCGATCAAATACAATCATACCATACTACAAATTTAAAAAAAGTAGGGCCAGACTAGAAGAAGCAAAGCCCTCTTTATAACTTGACATTTCACTTCATAGATACTTAGAACTAATATAGAAAAATAAAAAAGGGTCCCCAACAAATGACACAAGAGTTTGATTTTCCATCCCATTTAATTACAACCAAAGGAAACAACAGAAAAATAAGTAAAAATATGGTCTCTCTCCCTCACAGTGACTTCTAACTTCTAAGGGAAGAAGACACATGGGGACTTGGGACTTTGGGTCTCTCTCTCTCTCTCTCTCTCTCTGGGGAAGTTCATCTACTATCCTTAATTAGCTTGCATGCACAATAGTACTACAACATGGGAAGAAAAAAAGGGTGGTGGTAAACTCAAAAAAGGGCAGAAGTAGTAGTACAGCAGCAGCAGCTACAAAAGAGGGCAGGGAAAAGTGAAACTGTCCAGTCCAGCCATTCCCTTCCCACCCAATTTTCCTTGGAATTAATAAATAATAAAGAATAACAAACAACAACAACAAAAAATACTTAATAGAAGGAGTGACCGAGTGAGTGAGTGAGAAACTGAAACAGAAGTCCTTATAAGATATATGATCTACTTTCAAAATCTTCTTTGGACTTTGGTACTTGGCTTCTTTGTCAGCTCAGATGGGAAGTAAGGAGAAGTGATTAACCAGATCAGAAAATTAAACATTGAGGTTGAGGATCTCTCTCTATGTCATACACACAAAAACACTTTATTTTTCTGGTTAAACAGCATAATATTGTATAATGAGTTCACACTTGCAGACAACCAATGTAAACCATCTCTATCATAGACATCTAACAATAAATCATGCATACATTAATTATACCCTTTTTCCCTTGGGAGATTGAATATCCACATCATTCAAATTATTTTAGAACCGAGGGCCAACTCAACTACATAAATTTATAAGAGTGATGAGGCAGAGACAGATCCCATCTACAATAACAGAAATAAAATATTGACAGATGAATATCATAATGAAATGGGAAGGATCTGTACTGCTGCTGATGTTAAAAGCAGGGATAGAATGTACACAGAAAGTCCAATAATGCCTTACTGGGAGATCGGCAGAACTTGAATATTTTCCAGCACACAGGAATGAGAAGCAATCAGGCTTCGGCTAGGCCCTAGCACAAACAGTTGGAGTGCTTGGTCTGCTGGTAAGGCCTGAAGGTTCGGCTAGGCCATGGTGAGAATTGCAATCAGTCCGGAATCAGGTAATCAAGTCTCACCTCGATTCTAAGACCACAGAATATCAAGTAACCCACCAACCGTTACAATCTACACCGGAAAGAAGAGAGATGTTGGATTGGTTGGAGACTAGAGAGGGTACGGCAGGGGAGTATGATAAAATTACAGAAATGCCATTTTAGACATCAATATACAATATCGTCATGAGATTCTAATAAAAGAATATGAAATGTCCAATTTGCACCAGCTAATTAGATCTTTTCACCATTTGGACCAAACCCTTCACGGACTATTCCCTTTCGAAAGGTTTCAGATATCTGGCGACATGTTATCTGCTAACGTGGACGGTCAATATTAGGGGAACCAACCCTACTCTGTCCTCGCCAACTCTTTAAATAAAGTTCGAAACAGTCGCTACATCCTCAAATCTGCGGCGATCTCTCTCTCTCTCTCTCTCTCTCTCTCTCTCTCTCTCTACAGTGACGTACATGGTCGAAAATCTGACGAGTTTGGTCGGAAACTTGGGTGGTGGAATTGGAGAGGTCGAACAGCACTACTCCCCCTCCCTCTTTTTCATTTTTTTAATAGATTGAATTTTGTTTTGAATTTCAATTCCAAATTAATCATTCTATCTACGTGTTCCAGTGAAGGGGTCATCGTTTCTGGATCAACAGGGCTGTCGGCTGACTCGTCAAGCAATGGCAAACCTTCGTCGACCATCGGCGCGCAAAATCAAAGGTCTCTCTCTCTTTCCTTTCTGAAAAATCGCCCGTAATTGGAGGGTTTTTTTCCAATTTGAACTCAATTCCATACTTAGGGGGATCGAGCTCCTCTGCTGCATCAGTTACTGGCGGAGCCTGGCGGAGGCTGGTTAAGATTTTGACACGTGGCAAACGCCACGTGTATGGTAGATAATACAAGACCGAAGAAAACGGTCTAATTTTTGGCTTGAAAAATCGACCGGGCCGGATCGACCAAAACCATAAAAAAACCTAAATCTACTCTTCTTCTTCTTCTCCCTCTTTCCCTCTTCTGGTCGCACAAAAGAATAGCGCCCTCTCTTTTGCTCGGAGGCTGCCTACGATTCTGGTCGTACGATTCTTCTTCTTCTTCTTATTCTTCTTCTTCTTCTTCTTCTTCTTCTTCTTCTTCTCCTCCCTGCTACGATTCTGGTCATTCCTCTGCCACGTCTGGTTTATGCAAGATAAACAGAGATATGTATATATATACTTACAAGAAGTGAGGAAGAGAGGGTTTGAGATAAATTTAGATTGAGAAGTGAGATGAACTGTGATGAGGGTGGAATCCAACAATAGAAAAGAGTGATTGAAGACGAAGATAAATGACTGAAAAGAGAGGGAACAAGGATGGTACAAGGGATGATTGAGAGAGGAGAATTGAAACAGAGGCAGGAAATACAATAACTACTACTGTTGAGGTGAAGTAGTGCTAGTTCTTGAGGAAGGTGTCGACTGATCTCCTGATGCATTTTTTCATTCATAGCTTGGCTGGAGCCTTTGGGGGCTCTCTTTTGTTTTCCATTGCAAACTAATACTTGTTCTGTCATTAAGTCACAAACAGAGAGAGTCATCACCACTTAGAAGATTCTTCCTCAAAAGGTGATAATTTTGATTAAATGAAATCAAAATTACAAAATACTAAACTTGGAAATAAAATAATTGCAATCACAAACAGAGAGAGTCATCACCAATCACCAGAGAATTTCAGCAGTAAATGTAGCTACACCAAAGAAGGAAAGAGAGAAACTAAAAAGACAATTTCAGTCAAATACTTGACAATAGAGAAGCAATTAACCTGTAGGACTCTGTGAAACAGAAACAAAAGCAGCTGAAAGAGAGAAACTCAAAAAGACATTCTGAAACTGCAAAGACATTCTGAGCACAAAAGCAATTACATTTCTCCCATTAACAGAAAACCACTTAGAATATTCTTCCTCAAAAGGAAAAGTTAGGCATGCTACACCAAAGAAGCAAAAGAGGAGTAAGGAGTTCATAATTCACAGACATTACAGATAATTAGTGATACACCTCCCTTTCGATCTCAAGGAGCAGAGAACCCTACCCATTGCACATTATGATCTCAACAAATAAGTGAGAATATTAATGATTGGGTTCAGCCACTGCCCAACTTCTCCCCACCTTTGATAGTTAATACTATTATGGTTGGGTTCAGCCACTGCCCATCCATAACCAAGCCAAGCATCATCATTCATCACATTCAGAGACCCCAATTTTAAAGTGATGTTAAAGCAATGCAAATCACCTGCATTCTTTATTACTTCCACCACCCCTAACAACCCAATTGCTTCGATCCTAGGAGACAAAACTTTAAGATAAGAGATGAATTAAGAACAGAAAACGATTTCAAATCCAAAACATTAACGATTTACAAAGACCATTCATGAACAAATCCAATGCAAAACACAAAAAAATTACATACACTATGTACTTGCAGACTCATCTCTTACCATGTGTGGGTTTGCTTCCTTCGAGAAGAAGAGAGGACACAAAGGGAGAGGGCTTGCTTTCATACGACCAGAATCGTAGGCAGCCTCCGAGCAAAAGAGACGACGCAGTAGAGGGAGAGGCGCTTTCTTTTGTGCGACCAGAAGAGGGAAAGAGGGAGAAGAAGAAGAATAGATTTAAGTTTTTTTACTGTTTCGGTCGATCCAGCCCGGTCGATTTTTCAAACCAAAATTTAGACCGTTTTCTTCGGTCTTATATTATCTACCATACATGTGGCCAACACCACGTGTCAAAATCATAAGCCTCCGCCAAGCTCCGCCAGTAAATGACGCAGCAGAGGAGCTCGATCCCCATAACAGTGCTTGATTGTGAGGAATCATTTGATCTGTCTATTCTGACAGAGCTCTTTATTTATAATAAGTAAAATAGGTACAAGTTACAAGTATGCCTCATAGGACAAAAATACCCTTATGCCCATATTACAACAAGCCCCCTCAAGCATAGTTTTTAAGGCGCTGATGCGATCCTTTGATAGTAAGGCAGTCCGCCGGCTTACGAGAAGTGTGAAAGGCGAACGCCTTATACACTAAGGCGTGAAAGGCGACGCCTTATAGCGCCTTATGTATGAGGCAGTCGCCTTATGTACTCACTATTTTAAAAGTCAAATTTAAAATTGTTTTGCCGAAGATTCCAAATTACATTTTCTCATTGACAGGTGTATAAGTTTTGATGCACATGTGATGCATTGGATCAAATTTTTTTTTTTTTTAAAACACATTATCACATCCGCAGGACCGACGACTGAATGCTTCTTGTCGTATATTTTTTTTACCCATGTATATCTTCAATCTATCATAATTACTAGAAACATTTGAAAATAGGTTACCGTGAATTAGAACTTTATAACACCATACGTCGGAATATGCTATCCCGCAATGCAAGAGTTGACGCACCTTACCTTATCCAGACCAGATCATCGGTTACTATTTTTTTTTTAAACAAATTTTAAAATTGCTTGATGAAGATTCCAAATTACATATTCTAATTGGGAGGTGTATAAGGTCTGATGCACATGTGATGCATTTGATCATTTTTTTTAAATAAATTTTAAAATTGCTTGATGAAGATTCCAAATTACATATTCTAATTGGGAGGTGTATAAGGTCTCATGCATATGTGATGCATTGGATTAATTTTTTTTTTAAATAAATTTTAAAATTGCTTGATGAAGATTCCACATTACATATTCTCATTGGGAGGTGTATAAAGTCTGATGCACATGCGATGCATTGCATCAAAAACCATATAAAAAATAAAAACCCTTACCATAAAAAAAAATTTAAATAAAAAAAAAAAAAACAAAATCAGTAAAAATCGTGCCTCATTCTCTCTCAGTTTGCTACTTTGCCTCCAAAACATAAACCCCCAAGCCCCATCGTCCGACGATCCTTTCTCCGGCGATTTCTCCTTCTCCTCCAACAGCCTTCGGCGACATCCGGCGATCTCTGGCAATCTCCGACGAAGTGCTTTCATCTCTCTCCAGGTATGTTTTAGTTTGTATTTTTAATTTCTGGCGATCTCCGTGGCAGCCGCCTCCTTCGATTCTTCTCCGGCGGCTTCTCCTTCTCCTTCGACAGCCTTCGGCAACCTCCGGCTTCTCCTTCTCCTTCGATTCTTCTCCAGGTATGTTTTAGTTTGTATTTTAAATTTCTGATTTGTGCGATTTTTTGTTTCTCTTTTCTTCTTTCTTCTCCCTACTTCTTCCTTCTTCGTATGATTAGTTTTTTTTTTTTCTTCCTACGGTGACTATTGGCTAG
>NW_024869018.1:0-7073 GCF_013358625.1 Macadamia integrifolia
AAAAAAAAAAAAACAAATTGGATGTGATAGGATCCGGATATCCCTGATTGAATATGGATACAATTACTTATAAAAAAGCTGATGCTAATTTAGATTTTGACTTTATTTATATTCTTATTTTTGTAGTTCGTGCCTTCCTTCCTCCTGCAAATCCGATTGGTTTTCAATTCAACATCGTTTAATAATGTTACTTATGTTTTTGTGTTTAGAAATAGTAGAAACGGTTTTTCACATTTTCGAAAATAAAAACGGATTTTTTGGTATTTGATAAACTTGTTTTTCGAAACGTTTTTTGCAGACATAATGCCACTAAAAAAACCAATAGTATCAACGGATGCCCAAAAGGGAGAGAGGATTCAAATGCTTCTTTTTAGGTTTAAATAGTTGAGAGATTTATTTGGCATAATAGTCTTTTTTTTTTTTTTTTTCTTTCAAATTCATTTTTAGAAACAGGTGAAAAATAATAACTTTATCAAATGTTTTTTAGACTATTTCTCCATTTCTGGAAACAAGAAAACGTAAAAATGACAGAAACAGAACATTGTCAAACGGTGCCTCAGATGTCTTAGCTCTTTTTCTTATTTTCTACAACATGTGAAATCATAAAAAAAACCCTCAATATAATATGTTATTTAATTTTTTTATTATTATTAATTAATATCTATTAGAATATGATAGTTTATGTTCTAAACTATCCGAATTTGGATCTACATTGTCTCTGATCAAATACAGATCCCCTAAATAAATACATATGTGAATTGAATTTAAATTTTTAATTATCCATTTACAACCTTAATCTCTCTCTCTTTTTTCGTTGAGGTTAGCGTTGGCATTAGATTGGACAGGCATGATAGGAGATAAAGAGAAGCAAAAGAAGAAGAAATAAAAGGAGAAGCAAAAGAAGAAGAAGAAATAAAAGGCCACATGAACAAGGAAAAGGCAAATATTCCATCCACTTTCGGCCACTATCTCGTCTGACTCTCCTCACTCTCTCTCTCACTCCCTCACTCTCTCACAAAGCAACAACGCAGCGTTTTCATTACGCCACAGTTTATTGTCAATGCTTTTTCCCTTAGAGCACATCACCCAACTCAAAAATTTCTCTATATAAATCAAGTTCTTTGACGAAGTTTGGCAATTCAGGAACAGAAGATTAGAAGCTTAAGCTTGTGTGGTCTGTGTGGGTGGGCCCTTTTGGGTGGGTCGGCTTTCCCATATCCAATAACTATCTCTACTCTACTGTAAACCAGTCAAATCCGAATCAATTCGATTCCCTCCACGTGCCTCCCTTCTTCTTTCTTCTCTTTTCCACTTTCCCATTTCAGAATTCATTGCGTACAGACTCAGCAGAAACTATTCTTTCCCTTCATCGCTTGTTTATTTACTATTTTATCCTCTCCAAGTCTCTAATGTTCCATTTTGTCAAGCTTCATATTTTATTTTCATCCATGCACAATTGGGGGTATGATGTCTTGTATTTGTTGCATGGAATTGTGGATTAATTCTAATGACCTTGTTTACTATCTTTGTTACTAGGGCTCAACAAACTTGTAGGGTGGTTGTCTCTGAGGAAATTTTTTTAAGGTTGTATGAGTATTTCAGTAAAATGCACCTATATAATATTGCTATTAATTTCAGTGAGTTTATTCTCTGCAATCTAAGAGTCACCAATTCTCCATTGATGATGAAGCATATCTCATTTCACTGTGGATGTAGGTTATCTTATTGAACCACATAAATCATTCCATTGTATGACTATTTATTTATGATTTTCATTCGTTTCTTGCGCATCGTCATAGGTTTTAGTTTTCTAATCTCTTTGCTCAAACTTTGTAATCTATATAGCTTTATATTCTAAGCTATACTAGTTGTGTAAAACAGCCAGTTTAGCCAATTGAACTAATAAGGAGGCATTTAAGGGTATCAAAATCGTCTACAGGGCGGTAAGGTGCAATCAACATCCAACGGCTGGGGTGTATGACCTGTCCCTCTGAACCGTTGGATACTCACTACACCTCAATGACCACTGCAGACAAGGACGATGTTTGCAAACTCAAAGTTGCCATGTAAATTCCCCAAACACCCCCTACTTTTTTTTGGATCCCTTGCTTGGAGAACTCTGCAGCATATTTTCTTTTTTTCTTCTATATATATTGACTTGTCTTGGGAAAGTGCTCTGTTTTAAGAGAGGAGGAGATAGAGAGAGAGTGGAGAATCATTTCAGGAGGAAAAAGAAAAAAAGAAAAGAAAAGAAAAGGAAGAATGGAAGAACAGGTTGAATTGGTGGGAAAGGCATTTGTCGATCATTACTACCTGCTGTTTGACACCAATCGTGCCAATCTCCCTTCCCTCTACCATCCCACATCTATGCTCTCCTTTGAAGGTCAGAAGATACAAGGTGTGGAAGAGATTGCTCGTAAGCTCACCCAATTGCCCTTCGATCATTGCCTCCACACCATCTCCACCATCGATTCTCAGCCATCTTCTTTACCTGGTGGTATCATTGTCTTTGTTAGTGGCAACCTTCAATTGCAAGGAGAGGAACACCACCTAAGGTTCAGCCAGGTTAGCTCTCTCTCTCTCTCTCTCTCTCTGTGTATGTGTTTTATGAAGACTAATTGGTGGAAGGGTTTTTGTTTTGGATTGTTGCAGATGTTTCATTTGGTCCCAACACAAGAAGGGAGCTTCGTTGTGCAGAATGACATATTCCGTCTTAATTATGGTTGAAATTTTAGATCATTCGCAATGTATTTTATCCTATTAAAATCTATTAATGGTTGTTTAATTCCATAATAGTTTCATTCATGTGTGGAAATAAACTTGAAAGTGGAGGAGAGATGTCAATCGGTCTGCTTTGTTGATCACCCAAACTCAGATTGGATCACTCATATGATGTATCTGGTTTCGTTCTTTTCACATCATCTTTGAAGCTTTAATGGGTATTCTGGTTCATCATCATCCGTAATTGTAAGCTACTAATTTGCAATTGCTTGCTTGGGTATCCTGAGAATCTGGTGAGTTCTATTATGCATTGCCAGTAGCTTGGAAATAATGTGCAGTTGTTAGACCAATATAAGTTATATACGTATTTTTGCAGTAGAAATGAGAAATGGAAAAGAATTCATTGTAGATTGGGAAAAACAAGCCTCGAAGGCAGCTTGTGCCCAGACAGAAAAGGGGGTCAAATGAGTGCCGCTCCTCATGGAGGGCAAAAACTCTGTCCCTATTAATGCTTTTGTATGCGGTCCCATTGCCCCCGTGCTCAAAGAACCCTCTCATAGATATTATAGCTCTGAGAAAACTTTTAGAGAGGATGCGGGTAGAGAAGCAATGGGGCTGGGTTGGGTCTTATTTTTTTAAAACTGTAGCCCAATCCTAAGTCCCCTTAGCTCAGTCTAGGACTAGGCTCAGGCCCAGCTTGAGGTTGGGTGGGAGATTTCAGCCTAGGCCCTGCCATAACGAGCTCAACCTAACCCAATCTAAAGGCCCGTTTGATAACGTTTCTGCTGTTTCTGTATCAAAAAACGACAGAAACATTATTTCCGTTTCTGAGAACAAAAACAGAATTTAAGGTATTTGATAAACTCTGTTTCTGGAAACGTTTCTTTGTCTCTGTTCTAGAAATAGGAAACCTACCCCTTCAGCTTCCAGAACCATTTCCGATCTCCATCCTCGATCTCTTCTTCCTCCTTGTTCCATGGCATCTTCTTCCTGTACCTCCACCTCCACCCCTCACTTCAACCACGATGTCTTCCTCAACTTCAGAGGCTAAGACACTCGCCACAACTTTATCGATCAAATCTGCAAAGCCCTAATCTCTCTGGGTTTATTAAGTCCCAATATGTCTCCGTCGGGTGTTTGTTTGATGATCTAATCTGAAGAAGGGTTTGTCTCCTAGTTTCTTCTCCATCTTGGAAACCTTGACAACTTTCCACTGTGACAGATTCTCAACTGGGTTTAGTACTGAGTGAACATATTTGCTCCTATCTCGAGCATTCTAGTTCAACGGTGGTGTTTTCAGTTCCTGTTTAGTTGAACCACAAATCGGCATGGACCTATTAACTTCCTCATCGTTGGGTAGAGTAGCACAAGCTTGTGGTCGTGATTCCATTGGTAAAGAGAGAAACGACACCGAAGACTCTGGTTTGTATTTTGTTGGTTCATCATCGTCACCATCATAATCTTCTTTGTCTTCCTCATCATCAAATGAAGAGAAAGAGAAATACCCGATGGATCATCTCCATCTCTTCTTCTCTTCTTCAATAACTTTCTCTCTGAACTGGTAATCCCCAGAGATGAAGCGGATCGAGGTCGATCTTTGCGGAGCTCTGGATTTCGTCAACGGTAGTTGAAGATCAGATGATCTACCCCACGGACCAAATTCAATGCTTCTTCTGTGAATGAGGGAGTTTTTATCGGATAGGGGTAATTAAAGGTCCATTGTAGTCATTTTCAGAAACGCAGAAACAAGTTCAACTTGTTTCGCCTATGGCGTTTCTAGAACCATAAATAGGTATAAATTTCAGTTTCTGTTTCTAAAAACAGGTGAAACGAAACACTTTTGTCAAACACTTTTTATCCTGTTTCTCCGTTTCTAGGAACAGAGAAACGCAGAAATGGAACGTTATCAAACGGTGTCTAACTTGATTAACCAGAATCAGGCCCAGGCCCAACCCATGGTTGGGGTAGGAAACTGCAGCCCAAATAATGGACTCAACCCAACCAGCCTAGCCTGCCATTTGAGGGCTAGGAAAGGTCGGGCTAGTACGGTTCTTGACTATATATGATATTATTATAACAATTTTATAAGGGGAAGGGATTCATGCATGAGACAAAAGCCCCTCATCGAATAAGGGGGTGATTTTTGTATTTCATTGGGCTTTTGTCCCCATCCAATGGTTTTCTGAGCAACCGTGCACAAAACCTTTTACCATTATGTATTGTCAAACAAGACCGGGCTCAACGAAAGGCCTAGATACCTCAACCATAGTCAATATAAGGGTTAAAAATCCCAATTAGGCCTTATCGGGCTCAGGGAAGACTTGGTCTCGTTGGGCCAAATTTGTACCCCTAGATGCTATTGAACTAGGTAGGAATAAGCAAGAGCGGATCAAGTCCTACGAGAACCATTCTTGTATAGGATTGATCTGCATAAATGAAATCTACCAAACAATCAACTCGTTACTGAATTCCATCTGTATGGACCAGCCATACGAGAATGGTTCTCGTACGATAATCTTGTCCATGCCTCTCTTTCTTCTTTTGTCTTCCATAGTTGTTGTTGTAATGTAACGAACATATATAAATCCTACAATGGAATGAGAGACAAAAGGCTAATAAGGGGCTTCTCTATATGGTATAAGCAGGTAAGATTTATATTTTTCAAGGGAGAAAGGATCGACACTCCATACCCCCAAACTCACAGCCCCAGTGTGTCATGGGTCAACTATGATGCACCTAAAAAGATCAGAGAAAGGAAGGACAGATATTCTGGTACTCTCAGTTGCACTCAATCAGAGCTCTCCTATCCCCAAGAGGAGACTATTTTGGAAGCTAATGACCTAAAGGCATCAACCATCATCAACATCATCTTCTTGGACCACTCGAGACAAACCTTTAAATGTGTCACATGGCCTCAACTCTAAGTCTTCTCTGCCACGGTTATTTTTTTGGGTGGAATCTGCTCTGCCACACGCTTCTTTATGACTTGTTTAACAGTATCAAAAAGTCCTTACCAAAAAAAAAAAAAAAATTCAAATCCAAATGTTAATCAAAAGCCTTATCGTAGATTTTGTGTTTCAAAACTACGACTAATAATCCATCCTTAGTACCTATCGTTCAAATCAGCCCATAATTACTCGAATAAATGTCACGTGGCAAAATAATGATCCAACGGTTTGAGAAAGGTATGGAGAACAAGATACTGATAGAAACTTAGAAAACAAGACGCCAAAAACTGTTGGATCATTGCCTAGCCACGTGATGCTTGCTCAAGCAGATATGAGCAAGACCTACGTGGTGGGTACTAAGGAGGGGCAAAATCCTAATGTACCACCATCATGTACTGTCATTTATTCACATATCAAAATAAATAAATAAATAAAAATACTTCCATTTATTTACACTTTATGGAATTTTTAGGTTGATATATTATACCAAAAAACAAGGTTGATATAATTTTAACAAACAACAACCAAAACCTTATCTCAATTTAATAGGATCAGTTACATGGGGATACCGAGCAAGGACCAGAGCAAGGATCCATGTAAAAAGATTGATGGGTTATGGTTCATCATAATAAGTGTCGACTGTCAACTTGACGCACAACTACAAATCAGCCACAGACTTATAATGACTGACAATAATAAGGTCCGATTGCCTACCTGACATAATATATAGATCAGTCAAGCCAATGCGTCCTACATGCATTACATCCACCACCAAGATAATCATCACCCAACCTACTTTCATAAAATGAGGAATAAGATAACGAAATCTTGATAGCTCCGCTAAGCACAAAAGTAACAACTGATCAAACACACATCTCCGCACTGAAAACTATGTAATCACACACAACTTTGCATTAAAAACTAGGTGCACAACCCACCACTCGAGTCGAAGGTATCTATGAATAGTGGTTCAATGCACTAGCATAAAAGCCCACCACCACAAGCAAACCAATTGCAATTCACATGCGTTACGTCCACCACCAAGGCAATCCACTATCAGACCTACTACAGTGTAATGTTTCGCAGTAGTTCGTATTTCATAAATCCAAGAATTTCACCTCTAACTATGAAATATGAATGCTCTCGACTATCCCTATTAATCATTTCACTGATCTTGAAGGCCAACGCAATAGAACCAAAATCCTATGATGCTATCCCACGCTAATGTATCCAGGGTGTAGACTTGCTTTGAACCCTCTAATTTCTTTAAAGTAACAGCATTGGAGGCATGACTTGGCCAATTAAGGCCAACAACTTATCACCTATAGAAGAGACAAGATAACCAATAGACACCATGAGGCAGACCAATCGATTCATTTGAAAGTCTAACTATGAGCTTTTTAA
>NW_024869018.1:7579-15854 GCF_013358625.1 Macadamia integrifolia
AGACCAATAGTGTTCTTGGCCGAGATCTGGTTCGTCTCCAACGACTAAAGCTCCAACGAGCTTCCAAGGATTTGTCAATGCTCGACACGTGGACTCCAACAAATCCAACGGCTGAACGACTTTGACCCATCTCTCCTCTCGCTATAGGATTGCAGAGGGAAATGAACGACTGAAACCCGATCCGTTGCTTTCTCTCGGACTCTTCTCCCTCTATTTTTCCCTCTTTCCCTCTTCAAACATTCTAAATCCCTAACTTCAGAGGCATTGGAGTCATTGAGCACCAGCAGATTTGAAGAACTTGAGGGTCGTCTCCAGCCGAGCTTCAATTGCTACTCGAGGTATGCTCTCTCTCTCTCTCTCTCTCTCTCTCTCTCTCTCTCTCTCTCTCTCTCTCTCTCTCACACACACACACACACACACACACATTTGGACGGTTTCACATCTAGGTTTCATGAACTGCATTTGGATGGTTTCACATCTAGGTTTCTCCAGATTCTTTGATTGCTGCCGCCATTTTGTTCTGTTCTATGCTGGAATGGATATTTTCTACTACCTTTTGGGGTTATAACACCTCTGTTAGGGATGCATCATCTCTAGATTTGGTGGATTGGCTTGTCAAGAAAACAGAGTGGAAGGTCATGGGTGGTAAGGATCATTTCCTGGTTGCTGGTACAATAACTTGGGATTTTATAAGATCAACTCATCAAGATTCTAGCTGGGGTAACAACCTTTTTACTCTTCATCTGCTAAGAACATGTCGAAGCTCGTGGTTGAATCGAGCCCGTGGAAAGGGAATGATTTCTATACCATATCCTACTTACTTCCATCCATCAAAGGATTTAGTTGTGTTTGAATGGCATGATCGAATGAGGAAACTAGAAAGACCATGGCTTTTCTCATTTGCAGGAGCTCCAGACCTGGGTATCCCAAATTAGTTAGACGTCAGATCATTGAGCAATGTAAGAAATCGTCGAAGTCGTTCAGCCGTTGGATTCATCGAAATCCATCTGTTGAGCATCGGCAAAATCGTTGGATGTTCGTTGAAATGTCAGTCTTGGAGACGAGCTGGATCCTCTTTGCCATTCCATTTTTTAAAACCATGTGAGTTGATTTAAAAATATATCTGATATTGAAGATAAGAGAAACAAAAAGAGTAGGTTGTAGGGCTTGTTTGATTTTGTTTCAAGAAATAGTTTTTCCATTTTTCTGTGCTCAGAAACGAAAAAATACCCCAAAAATCGTTTGATTTTTCTGTTTCGTTTCACTTGTTTTTGGAAATAGAAATAGAAATTTATGCCTATTTCTGTGCCTGGAAACAGAAATGGAGAAAAAAGTTAGACTTATTTTTCTGTTTCTAGAAACAAGTGAGAGTGGAAAAAATTATGAAAAAAAACCCAACAATTCACTCGACCTATCCAAACCCCAACGCATTGTTGAAACTTCTCGCTCTCTAGATGCGGCGATTCCAACCTTGTTGTGTGAAACTCATAGTTTCGGATTGCCTTCATCCTTCTAAAGCTCATCTCCATGAAACATACCTACAACTCTAACGTCATGCCTTCACTTGTGAGTTGCATTCTTATAACATTGTGCCTTCACTTATGTCTTAAACTCAACTACACTATTGAAAATGTTTTAGAAAACAAAAAAATCAAACACCTTTTTGTAATTCCAAAAGTCATTTCTTAGCACAGAAACAGAAAAAATTGTTTTTGCTATTTCTAGACACAAAAACAAAAGAAACAAAATCAAATGGGCTCTTAGTGTACCCTCACACAGCATAGCTAAATTCCTAGCCCGAAAGACTATATGTCTTGTGCGTGTAGAACTGAATGACCCAATTCCACTCTTTTTAACTGTTGGAGCTATGTAACTCTTAACACCTTGCATTTTTCACACCTCAACTGAATGATCAGTTTTCGGGACCAAAAAAAACAGTGTACCCTCCCCGGCTGCTAAGAAACTTACCGCCCAATTTTCAATTATCAAAAAGACAAAGACCCTAGTGAAAGAGGTGGTTGGCTGTATGGTATCTTTTGTACAGGCGTCACATGGGCTTCTGCACATGGGGATATAAGATATCCTAATTCTTAGTATGTACATTTGGCTTTCCTATGTTGCTTTTGGGGAACTCCAAACTAAAGAAATATTAAGAGCAAGTCTGGGACACTGATCAAACCCATCTGATAGTGTGGACCTTAAGAAAGGAAGGACAAAGATTCTCATAGTCGTATCGGTCCTCGCCGCTCCACTGCACCTACAGCAGAGAATTTTTTTTTATCATAATAACTAACGATGCAAAGCCACCAATCATCATCATCATCATCTTCTCTAATTCGACCCACCATCATAGCTTTTCCAAATAGACTTGAAAGCTATGTGTCTTAACCCTTATTTTTTAATCTTTTATACCTGGATCGAACTCATTGATTTTCTAACAAAAAATAGAACTCATTGATCATAAAACACACATGATCGATCTTTTCATGATAGAACACTTGTTTTTTTAGTTGGAACAAAGTGTTTTTGGTGGGACATAGGGGTCACCTCCATTCATAGGACTGGAGTGACCTATGTACCTCCTCTTGAAGATGCTTGTCCATGTGTGAGGTTTGGAAAAATTATATGATTACTTATTTTTGGAATTTTTTTTACAACTAAGATAGTCGTTCCTAAAACCAGTTCACCAAACATCAATTTTTTTTTTTTCTTAAACGGCATTTTGACATAAAAATTGAAAATTTTGTTTTTAACATGAAATATCATTTCTAGAATTAAATGACTACCAAACGCAGCCTAAGTTGATAGTTTTGTAAACTCAAACTCATTTTTTGATATTTTTATTATCTTCAACTTTAAGTGGGTAGTTTTCTAAAAAAAAACCTAATTTTCGATATTTTTGTTAACTGAATTTTTTTGTGGATAATTTTGTAAAGAGAAATCTAAAAATGAGTAATCATGTAAATTTTTTTTTCATTTTTAAAGTATCAGTATTAGATTATGTATATAAGACAATCCATATTGGTTTGGTATTTCTCTAATCCCGAACCTAGCTAATAGTGTATTGGTAGAACGTTATAAATCAAGGTAGAAAAGTAAAAGAAATCTATTTTTAAGAAAATTAAAAGTATTTCTATTTAATACGAATGATTGGGCACAAATTTATTCAGATATTTTTTTTGAAATTTGAAATAACCAATATTCATTTCATACTAAAACTATACACTATGCACTAGGCCCTATGTCCCACCTAGAAAACATCTGCATTTTTTTAATTATTATTGTAGAGGGATTTTCTTTCATTTGTCCTGGTACTAATGAATGTCAATATATGATTGTGAGGCCTAAAAACCGCATCTTTTAAAACGTGGGTTATAAATTATCACATTAGACAAAACGCTTATGATGCGGGATGATATAATAAGGTCCACATTAACATTCTTTTTCTGTTCTAATCCATGTGAGACCTTTTACCAAAACAAAAAAAAAAACAAAAAAAAAAATGTGGGACCCTATAAATGATACCATTCTCAACTATGCTATGATGATTTTAAATTGGGATCTGTCAGGCTTGCGTGACTCGTGTGTGGATATTCAATAGTGATAGGAATTTCGTATTTTATTGGAGAAGGGTTTTTCTATTGTGCACAAGAGATAGTACTACAGATCCAATGTCCTAAAGTGCCTCAAAATGCATGTCCATATGTTGGGTTCTGTAATAAAACACTCTAGGGCGTTGGATATGCACTACCGCATCTTATGCATTGAAGTTGAGCCCATCATTCCATTTCATCGAGGCAAATCATCATTTTGCCCCCTCTTGATGATTTAACCAGAAAATGGTCATTTTTTCCTTTAAAATGTTCGTATCATTATTGATTCGACAGATATAAATTCAACTGACCTGTATCAGATAGTTTTGCCTCTAATTTTATTTACAAATATATATATATATATATATATTGATTTTGGACGATTTTTCCTTGTGTCATAGGCCATTGTGTTGGTATTAATCAAGTATAGACATCTGTCTCATCTAATATTAATCGTTAAGAATAAACTGATACAATTGATTTGATACCAATACTTGAAACCATGATGCAAATTCGTCTCCACAATGTGTCCTGAAGAACCTCCCCTAATATGATATATCATCATTAATTCATACATGTAATTTCATTTATTCATAATTTATGAAATTAATAGTGCATCATAATCATCCCTTGGACGTTTTGGCTAACTTGAGTTGGTCTACCATTATCTTTAAGAAAGGGGCTTTATTTTGTGGTAAAGAATTCAAAGAGATGATCAATGCAAAAGCTGATTTAAGATTTGAAGTTGAGTTTCCTGGTGAGAACTGAGGACTGAGGAGGTTTTAAACTTGGAACCCGCCGATAAATCAGGAGTGATGGGACCTAAAGTTTCACAGGCAAGTTTAAAATAATAATAACAAATAAATAAACAAGATAAAGAAAAAAACTGAGTCAGTAGTCGATTCAATTCCGAATTTTGAATCAGTGCTGGAATTCTAGCTGGTAAAACTTTTAGATTCGGATAATGGATGGATATGCTTCAAAGCTTCAGCTTCTCCAAGGATTTAGTTATTTATCGTTATTCATTTGATACTGATCATATGGATCAGATCTGTCAATTTGTCTTTATTTTTGAAAAAAAAAAAAATTTCTTTACTATTTTACCCTTGAAACTATACCAATAATTGACACGAATCAATCAAATTTTGATATTAGTCTTGACCAACATTGATACGATTCCAATACTCAGGGCCATTTGATTTTGTTTCTATTGTTTCACAATGGAAACGGTTTTTTTTCTCTTTCTATGCTAAGAAATGATTTTTGGAATTGTAAAAAGGTGTTTGATTTTTCTACTTCTAAAAACGTTTTCAATGGTGTAGTCGGGTTCAAGATATTAACGAAGACACAACATTATAGGTATGCAATTCACGAGTGGAGGCATGACATTGGAGTTGCATGTATGCTTCGTGGAGATGAGCTTCAGAATGATGAAGACAATCTGAACATGTGAGTTTCGCACAATCAGATTGAAATCACCGCATCTGGATAACGAGAAGTTTCAACAAGCGGTTGGAGTAGGTTGAGTAAAGTATTAGGTTTTCCATAATTTTTGTCCCTCCCACTTATTTCTAGAAATAGAAAAATAAGTCTAACTTAATTCTCCATTTCTGTTTTTAGTCATAAAAATAAATCTAAATTTCTATTTCTGTTTTCAAAACAAGTGAACTGAAACAGAAAAATCAAACGATTTTTAAACACAGAAAAACATGTTTCTAAGCACAAAATCAAAAACATGTTTCTAAGCACAAAATCAAACCGCCCTCAGACCCAGATTTCTACTCTCCAGTTTGGAATCTTTATTTCATGATTGTGTTCATTTTTTTTTTTTTCCCTGACTTTTTTCATACACTTCAGTAAATTATTATCGCTTACTGTAAAGGATAAGATTGTAGATATTGTTGGGTTTTGCCATTATTCTATGGAACAAGTTGGTGAGTCACACACTACTTATTTCTAGGATATTTGGCCCATGATTATCACTCTCAAAACGACAAAACCCAATCTGTGAACAACTTTCTTCTAATATACCAACCCTCCCAGAAAATTCCACTTTCACACTGGTGATCCTCTCTCTCTCTCTCTCTCTCTCTCTCTCTCTCTCTCTCTCTCTCTCTCTCTCTCTCTCTCTCTCTTCCCTTGGGGTATGTGGATTAAAAAGAATTGAAAAGTAATGGGTTCATCATTCATATCATGTTGAAAAGTTAAAATCGAGTCCCACCAATCTTGACTCCAGCAATCCGACGACCAAAAAATATCTGCTCAATTAAAATATGGTAGATTGGTACCCTGCAATCTATTAGATGCTTTCCCTTCTACTCTTCACTCTCCTAATGATCTCTATTTAAAGAAGTGAAGAAGAAGATAGTGTTTGCCTTGCCAGCTTCAATCTTGAATCATGGCAACCACCCACCACCAACCTCTTCTAGACACTCCTAAGAAGAACCCAACTTTCTCCTGCAAAGCCCTCTTCTTGTTCCTCTCTGCAGCTGCTATCATCTGCCCATCTGCTTTTGTAGCTTTCCATGTGATCAACAACAAAACAACCCCTTTTCTCTCTTTGCCTCCTCAATTATGTAGTCGAGTCCATGGCCCAGCCTCATGCCTCCAGATCTTCTTGAACAACTCTGTTTCACGCATAGCCGAAGCCATTGATGCGGCAAACCACATCAGCCACCGGAGCAATGATGTCCGTGAGCAGGCGCCTCTGGCTGACTGTGTGGAGCTGATGGACCTCTCCATCGACCGTGTGAAGGATTCCGCCGTCGCCATCGGCGATGGTTCAACTCGGTCGTCACTCGCCGACGCCCATGCATGGCTAAGCAGCGTACTCACCAACTATGAGACCTGCTTGGATGGGCTCAACAGTGGGCCGGCCCACTCATCTATGCAGGTCCAGCTCCAGGACTTGATAGCCCGAGCAAGAACCTCCTTAGCCATGTTCACTGCCATCTCGCCGTCGGATGAAGAGGCATTCCGGCCATTACACGGTGGGTTCCCATCGTGGGTCACTAGTATGGACCGTAAGCTACTGGAGTCTCTTCCAAAGGACATCAACCCAAATGCCGACGTTGTTGTAGCCAAGGATGGAAGTGGGAACTATAAGACTGTCCAAGAAGCGGTTGCATCGGCGCCGGACAACGGGAAGACAAGGTACGTGATCTATGTGAAGAAAGGAACTTACAAGGAGAACGTTGAGGTTGGAAAGAAGAAGACGAACGTGATGATCGTTGGTGATGGCATGGATTCCACCATTATCACAGGCAGCCTCAATGTCGTTGATGGATCCACAACCTTCAAATCTGCTACAGTTGGTAATTTGTTTAGCCCATTTAAAATTCATGGCCCAAGCCCATTAGTAGATTAAATGGGTCTGAAACAAAAATTCTAATCAATCTTCCAATTGTAGCTGCTGTTGCTACAGGATTCATAGCACAAGACATTTGGTTCAAGAACACAGCAGGAGCAGTGAAGCACCAAGCAGTGGCACTCCGGGTCGGAGCGGATCAATCAGTGATAAACCGGTGCCGGATAAGTGCATACCAAGATACCCTCTACGCCCACACCCTCCGTCAGTTCTACAGGGACTGTTACATCACCGGAACCGTCGATTTCATCTTTGGCAATGCAGCTGTGGTGTTCCAGAACTGTAAACTAGTTGCCCGAAAACCCATGAGTGGGCAAAAAAATATGGTTACAGCCCAAGGCCGAACCGACCCGAACCAGAACACCGGGACTTCGATCCAGAATTGTCAGATTCTACCCAGTTCTGATCTTGCACCATTGAAGAGCTCATTCCCGACTTATCTTGGACGTCCATGGAAAGAGTATTCAAGGACTGTGGTTATGCAATCAAGCATTTCGGACCACATTGATCCACAAGGATGGTTCCCATGGGATGGGGACTTTGCATTGAAGACATTGTATTATGGGGAGTACTCGAATAGAGGAGCGGGTGCGGGTACCAGTAAACGGGTGAAATGGCCCGGTTATCACGTTATCACCAATGCCGCGGAAGCGAAGAAATTCACGGTGGCGGAGTTGATACAAGGTGGTGCATGGTTGAAATCAACTGGAGTGACCTATACTGAGGGTCTCTGATCTCCTTTTTCATGTATCGTATCTGTAATAATTTCAGTTTAATGAATGGTTGTTCTAGACTTCTAGTGGATAAGTTAAGAGTTGTTTATCAATAGTTTTAGTAAAGAAGAGGAAGGATGAAATAAATGACCCCATCCCCTTTAGCCTTAAGCTGCAATATATGTTTTTGTGGATGAGACTTGGAGAAGCAGAGTAGTGGAAGGAAGTCCTTGCCTCTATATTCCTCCTCTTTTGTTTAGGATGGTTTATTTCCTTCAACATACTCGTTGCAGCGCACATACTGATAGGGGTGCCCCAGGCCCAGAATGGGCCGGGCTTCTTAAAATCATAGCCCAACCCTGAGTCCATTTAACTGGGTCCAAACCCTCCCTGATCCTGTCTCAGTGCCGTAAAACTTCAACCCAGGCCCAACCCTTACCCACCCTGATTGGTCCTGATTTTTCAGAGTCGAGCCAGGATGACCCTGGTTTACCATCAAGGGCGGGGTATACCCTGATCCTAACCCTACAAAATATGAAATAACTAAAATGTAAAAAATATTCATAATAAAGAGGAGATTAAAAAAAAAAAAAAAAAACACA
>NW_024869018.1:15958-20659 GCF_013358625.1 Macadamia integrifolia
CCGGTTAAATTGGACCGGACTGAACCGATTAAGCCCGATCCAAACCGAACTGGTGGCTTATTGGGCCGGTTTCGGTTTGTATATTAAATTGAATCCGGTTTCGGTTCGGTTCGGGTTAGCGTTGGGCCACCGAAAACGCCGGAAATATGCACCGAAACCGGAATCGATCCAAACCGACCCGAGCCCACCGTTTAACCCCTAATACAAATTCGACATTTTAACTTCAACAGTTCAACACTTCAACCTTTCAAAACCTGAAAACCCTAATTTTTCAAAAGAATGAAAAGTTGAAAACCTAGGTTGGTGACGCCGTGACGGAGTGAGCAGCAGGCAGCAGCGCCCAGCGGCCAGCGGACCAGCGGTTATGGCCATGGGTCCTAGCGCCAGAGTTGGCGAACGTAATAGCGACGGCGGCAAGCGATGTGCACAGAGTACAGTTATGGCCTTATGGGGTGTTTGTGCTGGAGGTGGCGTACTCTGTACGAGCCGCTGCTGATCGATCATTAGAATGGAATTTGGAAGTCCAGCACTCTATTGTCCTTCACTCACGCTTTTTTCCTAATTCCGCGCTCTGTCTTCTCTTCTATCATGAAACCTATCACCATCATCTTTCACTTCTCCTAAACCCTAACTTTACCCCATTTTGTTATTACCTTATAGCATTAGTAAAGGGGTTGGAGAATAGAGACCAACTTCTTATTGATTGGCAAGGAGGGCGGCTGGAGGAATGCACAGTGGTCTAACTGCTGCTCTAAACTAAGGTACAACACCAAATCATCTTCGTTCCTTTTTTTTTTTAAATGCAGCACGGTGGTCTAACTACCGCTCTAACCCAGCAGGTATGCTTTTCTTCACTCGGCTAGCAGGTTGACCTGGTGTTTGCTTTTTTGTTTCTCTATTTGTTCGTTATTGTTCAGATCTTATTGTCCTCTGTGTTTGTTGATGAATGCAACTTACCCTTTTCGTTATTTTGGTTATTTTCATGACAATGATGAGATTTTTTTAGCCCTCTTTTTCTTCTTCACTTTCTGATTCTCTGTTCTTCTATAGCAAACATGGTGTTCGCATTATTGTTTCTTAATTTGTTCGTTAGTGTTCATATCTATGGTCCTCTGTGTTTTTGTTGATGAATCCAACCTACCCTTTATTATTTCACTTATTTTCATGCCAATGAACAGATTTTAGTGAGCCCTCTCTGTTCTTCTATAGCATACTTGTTTTTTGCATTACTGTTTCTTTATTTGTTCGTTAGCTCAAATCTGATGTCCTTGTGTTTTTCTTGATGAATCCAACTTACCCCTCTGTTGTTTCACTTATTTTCAAGCCGATGAACAGATTTTACTAAGCCCTTTTCTTCTTCTTAAAAAGTATTGTCTTTTTTTTGTTAACTTTCTTTGGATCAAACAGTGAGGTTCAATTCTTTGATTTATGATTTGTGGGTGTTATTTCTCAAGGTTCATATACGTATCTACAGCCAGTGTCCAAAATTTCAATTGCAAAATTTATTGTCCCTATTAGACTCTATGGAATTGTTTATAAGAATCTCCCCCTTCCCCCCACCCCAATGCTGAAGCATTAATATGCCTTCGGGATTGGATGTTTGATATAGACTTCAGAGGTAATTTTTCATTTTTAATTGTCTTAATTAGTTAATTAGTGTCTTATTTTACTGTGTATGTAGCTGAGCCTTTTGATGATCCCACTGATGTGGATAATGCACTTGGAAATATACTGGAACTATTGCACATTGAAAAGGAGAGAGGTGCAATAGCTAGTTCTTCAGTTGGTCCTACTCCTAGAGAAGGATAAGCTCAATGTGCCTGCAACAAGAGAAAGACCTTCCTAGGTACCTGCAAATTCTAACATCTCTGATTTGTTTGCTGGTTGTTATTGCTTTTTGCATGCTGTGATAGTTGCACAACCACATGGGTTATCCAAATTTATATCTTCAAGGGGTTTATTCTGTTACATATATTCATTAGTTGAACATTGGTTAGTGCTTTAGGTATTATAATGCCTCTATTGCTTGTTATTTTCTGTATGGTCTAACTGTAGATGATTTGATAAGGTTTGTCTTTGGATATACCTGTGGATAAATGACAACAGTGTTGTGGGAGCCATTGGAAAGATATTTATTGCAGGTTTGTCTTTGGAACTATAGCCTTATTGCTTTACAGTCTAAGGGATCTCATGGTGAGCCTTCTGACTTTTTTCTTAATATTTCTACATAATATCTTCACTTGTTGATGTGCAATTGTTTGTTCATTTTTTTCCCAGTCGTATCTTTTACTGTAGCACTTGGTTTCATTTTTTGTGGAAGGAAGTGAGTCTTCTCAATTTTAAAGCATTTGCAATTGATCTAGATTTCTGTTAACATAGTTGTCAAGGTGTGCCTTGGCGGCTTGTTGGTGTCATTTTTGTTTTTCACCTCTCCACCGCCTTGGGTCATCTAGCCACCTTGACAACTATGCTTTTCATGTGTGTGCTTTGTTTAGTTTAAAAGCTTTTGGATCTACTGGAATTATTGTCATATCTTTTGTTCTACTTGTAGATTATTTTTCATCTTTTAGGCCTTATAATATTTTCAATGACAAATAATTTGTATATATTGTAAGAAAGATAAATCGATAGTTGCTGCTGTTCTTGTTGGGAAAACTTTTCCCTGTATTAGTGTTCTACTGTATGCTTGAATTTTATTTTTCACTCATGGGGTTTGAAATATAGTTTTCATTTATCTTGCTAATGAGAAAACACTAATTCTTTTTGCTTTCAGGTGTTGAGAAAGCTTGTGGATGATGCATCAAAGTTTTTGAATGACAAAATCAAAATCACCAAAGCTATGGTAACAGTGCCATCATACTTCAATGATTCCCAAAGCTGTGGTAAAGAAACTTGTCAATGTACTATCATCTCTAGCAGAGGTATGGAAGCCATCAAACCCAGACTCAGAGGACATCTATGGCATCCAGATGCAATATCAAGGCACTAGCATCAATGCCAAGAGAAGAAGAATGGGGCACGGTTTCATTAGTTTCAAAATTCCAAGTTTCTTTAGAAATTCTAGTCTTAGTGAGAATTCTATTCCTAGTATAGTGTGGAATTCTGTTTGAGTTTTGCTTTCAATTTCTTTCCACTTCAAACTATTTTTACCTGTCTTCGTCCAAGGCTCCAAGTTGTATAAGGTCTCTATAGATACAATCTTGTTTTGAATTGGTTTTCTTTATCTCATCAAGTCCTAGTTAATTAACAATCTCCAAACATAATAATATAATGGGGAATTTTTAACTAGTTTTAAGTTAAATATATTGGTTGTTTTTCATTTTTCAAATATTAATTGAATTTTCAAATATTGGTTTTCAGCAGGTCAGCAGCTTCTTGTTTCCTAATGGCTCCATACCGGTTCTCCATACCGGTTTAAAAAACCGATCCAAACCGAAATGAACTTGACAAATCTAAACCGGTATCAACCCGAACCCAAACCGCACCGAAACCGACACTGGACCGAAACCGACACTGGACCAAAACCGATAAATCCTTAATGGGTCGGTTTCGGTCAGTTCTAAAGTCACACTGAAACCGGTGGAACCGGACCAAAACCGCACCAAACCGGACCGTTGACACCCCTAGTTAATGTATTAAAAGAATGGGGAGGGAAAATACAAAGCCAAAAGGAAATTAAAAACACTATAACGATAACAAAAGCCCATTAAGGACTACATTCCAAGCTCAGATGGGCAACAAGTAACAAACAACTCGCGAACATGTCTAGTATAACTCAGACCACATGAGCTTAAAAACAAGAGCAAGGAAGCCTATTACATAGCAGTAGGACAACCAAGTCACTTCCATGTAAGGTTCCACAAAGCCTAACCAACTTATCTATTAGTGGCAATATTAGATGAAAGGAATTCAAAACAGAATATCTATACAATATTTAGCTAACATAATTTCTAATATTACGTCTAACAAAAATGACCCAAATGTATTGTCCTTTCTCTAAGTCGGTTTGGGGAGCATTCTTCGTAAGCTTTAGTTGAGTCCTAGAATTATTCTTCCATTTGAAAGAGAATGAAAATAGATTGTAAATGCTTTTAATGGTAAAACCCTTTGTGATCACCTTGGCAAGTTGGCGTTTAGTGCAACATTTTATCATATTTGGTGGGAAATGAACAAAAGAAGATGGACTACCAATTCTCGTTCAATGGAACAGATTAGGGATGCTCTTACTTTTGATGTGACGAGTAAAATTCTTCATAATTTTGTTGTTTACCCAGATACAAATAGAAATCGGTTCCTGGCTTCTTCGTGGGACCTTCCTCTCTTCTCTTCACCCCCTTAGATTAGGCATATTCTTGGGACCTTCCTCTCTTCTATCCCCCCTCCCCCATTTTCTCGTATCATTCTCCTTTTTATTGTTTCTCCCCCCCCCCCTTTTGTTTTGTATCCCTCCCTCCCTTCTTTGCTTGTTTTTTCCCTGCCCTTTTTTTCATTGTATCCCTCTCTTCTTTGGCTTGTTTCTTCCCCTCCCCCCTCCCTATTTTGGGTTTGTTCCCTCTCTTAGGGGTTTGAGGCCATCTCTGCAGGGCTTGGTAGGGTTTTCACCCTGGTCTAGCCAATTTGGCTTTGTTGTTGTATTTGTTTTCTTTCCTGCTTTAATATATTTTTAATTAAAAAAAAAAAAACAAAAAAAAGACCCAAATG
>NW_024869018.1:20691-41506 GCF_013358625.1 Macadamia integrifolia
TTATACCAAAAAAAAAAAAAGAGACCTCAAACTCATGGGTGGTGTCCCTCACATAGAGTAAAGTGTGCTTCGACACCATAACCACATGCACCTTCTAAAAACTTAGAGGAGAATCTTTGGTACCCACGCATTCTCACTACAGGTGGAGGGTGGCCCTCACATAGCTACTTCGTCACTCTTCTTAGTTTCTTTGCCTTTGCATCTCCCCCCTTACTTCTCTCTCTCTCTGGCTAGCTCCCCACCCCCTCCCTCTTCCCAGATCCCCTTGCCCTCATCTCCTTTGGTTATTCTGAAGTTTTCATTTTTTTTTTCTTTTTAACTAACTGAGAAGTTTGATACGTGCTAGATGAAGTTAGGATATAGTTATAGAGTTTGTGTCAGTTATTTTATTTTGTTGTTTATGGGTAATAAAAGTTAGAGGAGTTATATAAGTGGGTTGAAGGAGAAGTTGTAGGAGTTATAGAGTTTAGCAGTGGAGAAGTGGAGTGTTGATATAAGGAAAATGTGGAGAAGGAGGTTGTAATTAAGTTGTAACCATTATCATATGTTATACAATTAGAATGAGTATGTAATATAGATAGGAGACCTAGAAAAAGATTAGAAAATGCTCAGTACGTAGTTGAGTAAAGGCAGGTTACCTCCTAGTTAGGCTAAGATGCCATAGCTTTGTCAGTAAAGCCAACTCAATTCTCTCTTATCTTTATCTTTTTTATCTCTTGTAATTCTCCATGTTATGTTCTTAGTAGCAATTATATCTCTCTTGCCTATTTTATCTCTTGTTCCTCTATATTATCTCTCCTCTAGCTGATTTGTACGTAACATCTAGACTGTAATATTCTCTTTCTTTAGTTGATTACAATTGTAATGTGCAGTAAGTTATTATGTTAGCGTTATTAGTAGGAGAGTAAAGAGAAGAGAAATTGAGTTGATTACAATTATAATGTGTAGTAAGTTATTATGTTAGTGTTATTAGTAGGAGAGTAATGAGGAGAAATTGAAGAAGTGTGTGAGCCATTATGGATTGTGAGCTTTATTTTGTACGTGAAAGTAGTGGGTAGTAGTGGGTCTCTACAGGGAAGTGGATTCAATTGTAATGATTTTCTCTTGAAGAAGTCCTATTTAATCGTAGAATAAATGAAGAAAAATACTAGGAAATTATATATCCCTCAAACTCTTTCGATAAAGACGAGATCGGCTTCATCCTAATTTAGCAAAGATCACAAGCTTAATCTATTAAGCGAATCTCTATTTTATTTTGTTAATTCTCTCCCCTATTTTATCTTGTCTCATCTTATCTTCTCCTTATCTCGTCCATGCATCAAAGTTGCCACATGGCAATTATGCATGCCAAAGATAAGATTGTGATCATAGCCCCCAGGACAAGCCCTCATACAGCAAGCACCAAAGATAAGATTGTGATCATAGCCCCCAGGACAAGCCCTCATACAGCAAGCAGCACTTCCGCAGAATCAACGGATGATAGTGAGCATGCCAAGACTCGAACCCACAACCAATACTCAAGCGGTGATGGGTTGAAGACGTTTTCACCACTAGGCTACCAACCCCATTGGTGATAAATCAAACCATGAATGTTAAAGAAAGACCCTCCAAATTAACGATGGGCACATGGTCCTTGTTCATTAATGAGTTAGTGATTCAAACTCTCTTTATTCTACCAAAAAACGAAAAAATTGTCTTCAGGAAGGCTCCAAACGGAAGAAACACTAAACTCATGATCAGAGATGGGCTACCCATGTAATCAACTTCGCTCTCTCTATTCTGCGGCAGCCTTGGCCTTACTCGCCATTGCCTATCCTTCTTGGTGTTCCTCTTTGTCTTCATCAATCTTGATAGATCCCTACCTAAATTAATACCCAACCCCATTTTTCATTAGGTATCCATCTTATTTTATCTGGCTCAGGGGGGAACAGATAATATATAAATCAAAAGGTTGAGGAGGCTCAAGCATGAGATCTTATTTATAATAGACAAGTCTGCAACTTTAATCCATGTGTTTTCATTAACCGCAAGAGGAGAAGGGGGAAGGACCGAAGGACCCCTCCTGTTATTCCACTAGCACGTTAGGACATCCAACAGTGCAGACCATTGGAGAGAGACATTCATTGTACTGGGGATTCGAACACTGCTTTCTAATCCCAAAAAGGGAAAACCCTATTGGTAATCATCTAAAAGCATCATTCTTCATCATCATCTTTGAACCACTCCTTTGGACTTTTCAGGTGTTTCACATGGCTTCAACTTTCTATGGGGAAGTGCGGGCCCTACGTCCACACACATGGGGTAAAATTATAGAACCGTTTCTCATTAAATGGAAAATGACATTTATGTGTATGATTTCTCATACGTTCCCATTGGCTCTTATACATTCATTAGAATTGCACTTTGCCACAAAATACACTTACCCTAAAAGCAAAGAGAGGATTTTCTAAAAGACATCACAGTCTCTACACCAATGTTGGGACCAATGTGGATATACATAGAAGCATCAACAACAGTGAAATTTCCATTTTTCATGAGAACATGAGATCATTTCACCCCTCACCATGTGTCTTGGTTTAGAGGTCATGTTGTTTTGTTGGCTTTTTTTTTTTTTTTCAAAAAGAAAAAAGGGGAAAAAATGTTTCATACCTTAGCGGCCCTTGCTTTGACGCAAGATACAATGAGAAGACCACATGAGCATCAATAAATGTGAGAATTTTATATTTCACCGATGTGGTACTACTCATTTTCCTATATATATGTGACCCGAAAGTATTCGTTTTTCCTTTTCCTTTTTCTTATGTTTCTTGGGTAGAGTGGAGTGATCTTTTGTTAAAAAAATAAATAAATAAATAAAGGAGAATGTTATATCGGTTTTTATTCGACACAGCCCCCTATTTTTAGCGACACAAAGGTATCTTTTCAAAGCCCTAAAAACAGTATGTTTTGTCTGTTGGTGAAAAGGACGCAATATTAATAGTATAATCTTTCCTTAAGAAGAAAAAAAAATACCTTTCAAGTCTTCTTGGGCAACCGTAGCTTTCCATTGACTTGTTAAAACTAATATCGCGAATTATCTATTAAAAAAACCCTAGTTGCGTTCAGATATTTCCTAATTTTTAGTTAATTTGTACGGGTGCTCATCAATGTAAGCATGTGATTGTTAAACCAAAAAATGGCGTCTTTCAAGACAGTGGGGCTTAATATTATATCATTCATCGAACATGTACTTCCATTTAATTATAATTTATGAAATTATTGACCATTCTTCCTTGAACAATTTTTATCCCATGCACCTATAATAATAAAATAAAATAAACTAAAATAAAAATTCCCCTTTTTCAAGGGTACTGATTGATTTCTTTCTCCTTTAAGTGGGTGTGGGTTTTGGGGTTGTGGGCTTTCTTTGGTAAGAAATTCAAAGAAAGGATAGATACGAAATATAAGCTGATTGAAGATTTGAAGTTGTCCAATGAAGAATCAAGGAGGTTTTTCACTTTTTATCATAGCATTTAAGGTGTCAGAATTATGATTCAAAATATTGGTATTGGATATCGTCCGTATCAATTTGGCATGTTTTTAATGACAATACACGGCTAATACCATATCGATTGAATGATACAAATTAAGGATAAAAAAAAAAATTATCTATTAAAATAAAAAAATAAGTGATATTTTCTACACCAATCCATTTTAATACCTTATCAATTTTATTTTTTATTTTTATTTTTTTAATGAAAAAATGATGTAACCACTGAGCGCTGTGTATTAGAATCTTATTGAGACCCCACATTGAGCAACACCATTGGGAAACGCCAATGAACTTCTATGCTCTTCTATGCATTGAGGAATTAAACCCCTTTTTACAAGCATATTTGACACCTTCAAGAAGCTGCTTGAGCTCTAATTCAAGCCGCTTGAACAGCTCTATTGTGGGATGATTGAAGCACTAATTATTACTAAGCTTCTTTCAGTAACCATTTAAATTGCATGACAAGAAGATATGGGCACAAGAAGCATGCTCTGTCTTGATTTTTTGCCCTTCCCTTATCATTGGCATTTATATAATTCTTCGATGTTTGAGTTCGTTTCATCGGAAATATATAATAAAAAGAAGGGTAAGAGAACACTGTCTGCTGGTGCTAGTGTAAGCACACATCAGCATGCTCAGTAGATAAAAGGATGTGCGCGAGCATCTTCAGCACATGGACTAATTTAGATCAGACAGATCTACCCCTTCTTAATAAGTTTTTGTTATGATTTTACCCTTGGACCATACATCTGGATGGGGATCGGAAAGGTCATGACCAGGTCAAGGTTGATACTATTATGATTCAATCGATGATCATTCTATTCCGTTTTTTAGAATCATATTATGATGTATGATGCAGATTTTTGGACAGAATATTATGTATAAACTTAGTGTAGTAGAGATGATTTTTTTTTTCTTTTTTAGATGAGAATGCTGGACATAGATGAATTAAAAAACAAGGAAAGATATCTTGCAGAATTGAAATTGGGGGAGGGGGTGGGGAATGGATCGATTTTTAGAGATTTTGAGGGTAGATTCATCTCATTTTATTTTATTTTTTAAATCAAAGGGTATCTTCACATTATTTGGAGAGGGAATAGCCACAGTTCTCAGAAACCATTTACACTTCAAAGAGAGTAAGAGCCCCAAGGGGCTCGACGAATCACCAATAGACCAAACCCAAGCTGTTTTTTATCCTCCTTCACGCATTTCTCATACGGACTATTTTGATCTTCTTCCTCGCTTCAGTTAGTTACCTTCCAGCATATTTATTAGGTATGCAATTTTGTAGTTCACGCTTTATCCTCCTATGGTTGCATTCATCATCCTTATGTTATTTGGGACTCCTCTCCTCCACACTTCTTATCTCATCTGGTATCTTTCGATGTCTCTAAAGAATCTCTTCTTGGTTATGTTACCTCTCATTCTTTCAATTATGATTTCGATCGTATAAGACAAAAACAGGGGAAAAAAAGGGGTCATTGTCGCTCAGTGGAAAGGATAAGTTCATATCTTGGTTTAGAGACTTTTATTAATTGTGACTAAAGTGTGCGAGTCTCTTTCTATGAAGATTGGTTGTTGGATTCATCATTCATGTCCTATCTAATTGAAATATTAAAATAGCTAGCCTCCTATTATTGACTCCACCACTCTCATGACCTAAAGTATCCACTCAA
Source organism: Macadamia integrifolia (assembly GCF_013358625.1). Taxonomy (NCBI): domain Eukaryota; kingdom Viridiplantae; phylum Streptophyta; class Magnoliopsida; order Proteales; family Proteaceae; genus Macadamia; species Macadamia integrifolia. Next base: position 25,900 of record NW_024869018.1, read on the forward strand.
TTTAATATGGTTTAATCACAAATTTTTGGATGCTTTCCACTCTGGTCTTCAGTTTTCTCCAATTTATTTAAAGAAGTGAAGGAAGAAGTGATTCACAGCAAGTGTAGTAGTAGTAGGAGTGTTAGCCTAGCCAGCTTCAATCTTGAATCATGGCAACCACCCACCACCAACCTCTTCTAGACACTCCTAAGAAGAGCCCAACTTTCTCCTGCAAAGCCATCTTCTTGTTCCTCTCCGCAACTGCTATTAAAGCGCAAGGGAACTTTACTCCAAAAAAACAAAAAAGTGTTGTGCATCAGCTTTTAATCACTTGAATTTCCCGTTATGAGAGGGTTCCACTATCCCTAGACACCTCATCAAGATGCTAAGAATAAGGAAACCTTGTCAAGTATGTATTCACACTCAATTTGAGTTATGGATGGCCTTTTACATTGTTTTTTTTTTTTTCATTGTTGGTGTACGACGTCTTGTATTCCATCACAGTTTAATCCAGGGGATACTGGTGTAGCACCTCGATAGGTAGGACGGTGCTACTGCTAGCCATTAGCTAGCCGTGGGGGTTGCAAGGGGGGCAGGAGGAGCCCCTGCATAGCAGGGGGTGCCCCTCTCGAATTTTTTATTTGAAGGCAGTTGTGTACTTTCCGGATTAGGGTTTTTCGCTATATATTTGTAGCGAGTGTTTCTTTCTCTATAATGCAAGCAATATTGAGAGGTGTAAAGGACGACTATTGTAACCCTATTCTTCATTGATAGTGAAACATGATCTCATTTCACCGGGGATGTAGGCAATCTTGTCGAACCTCGTAATCTGTGTGCATTGCTTGTTCTTGTTTTTTTTACATTATCTTCTACATTGTTTTAGGGTTATATTTCTACATGATACTGTATTAGTTGAATATCACTAAAAATTCATTGGTTCTGAGTGAGGACTATTTCTAATTGAAGTGAAGAGGCTCCACAGAAGTCTCAAGCTATAGAATAAAGGATTTGCCAATGTCGTTGAGGTTTTGGCTTTTTTTTTTTTTTTTTTTTTTTTTTTTTTTTTTTAAGTGTTATAGTAAGTGTTCTATGAGATCAACAATGATTATGAAAATGTTCTTTCCCTAACTTTGAAGCTTCTTATTTTGAGTTGTGTATGACCTCCAACAAGGTTCTTGTTGTCTTCAATCTTAGATATTACGTACAAGACTTTAAATCCTTTGATTCGCTTAGGTATATTTATAGATATAGTTATGTGACCACCCACCAATGTTTCAGTAGAAATGCTAACCCTAATTTGTTAAAGGATTCACAACTCAAGTGGCAATATCTTAATGGGTGATTTAATTAAGCTTCCTTATAAGAGTTAGACTCAATATGTATAAAGAAAAATAAATACTTAAAAAGTAAAGTATCACTTGTCAACAATTACAAAAATTATTTATCAATAAGTATACCTTTAAATGGTAGCAACCAAAACATCTTTAAAGTGATAAAAATAATTATGTTAAAGCCCCTCCACTTAACAGTATTGCATTACGAGCCAACAAATATGGAATATAAATACCATTAAAAAAAAAAATCCACCAAAATGGCTTTGTCAAAGAACCTCAATTATTAATTGAACATTAAACATTAGAAAAACATTTTCAAATATAATTATGAAATAGATAATAATATTTTACATGCATTAGTAAATTCTTTACAAAACTACCACTAAGCTCTAAATTCGATCCATTTACAGTTGGATAGTTTTCTCAGGATTTTCAGTATATCATGATGTGGATTGCTTGTCGAGTATCTTGTCAATTCACATATGAACGTTATGAATCAACAAACTTATATATAATTAAACAGTGTAGATGTCAACCTTTGATACATCAAAACTCACAAAGTGATATTATAATGGTAAGAACCTCTTAGTTATAGAAGCCAACAACTATCACAAAGAATCTTGTTGCTTAGTAAAATTAATAGTAATCCATGCAAGATTTTCATATGATCGAGTTCAATACACATACAATACATATACTTTCATTAATATTCCAGAATTTTTTTTTTTTTAAGTAAGCATCGAGATTCTTTAATCACATTTCAAAAGTATAAAATGTAACAATCATATGAATATAGTACCCAATTAAGCCTCTAACTACGAATAAGACAAATTAATTTTTAATTTAATTTAAACACTTTAAATAAAGTTGGATGGACACATATATCCAGTAAGTTTTACTTTGTGCACTAGGGAAGACTTCAAAAGGAAGAAACATGAAACTAAGCATAGATGTGCTACACATGTGATGGACTTCATTCTCAGTATGTGGCTCTGCACTCTGCATTAGCCTTGGCTTTACACTCTTGAATATTGTTTATTCTCATTGTTAATGCACACTTGATAGATCCCTACCTAATGATACCCGATGACACCCAACCCTATTCCCATTTCATCAGTAGGCATGCATCTTTTTCTATCAGGATAAGGATTTTTTTTTGGGGGGGTGGGGGGGGGAATGGTTGGGACAGAATATTAAATATTAAAATCGAAAGGTTGATCAGGAGGCTCATGCATGAGACAATTCTGGAACTTTGATCCATATTTGATCAGAGGGAAGACAGACATTCTTGTACTGAAACTTGATCACGGCTCTCTGATCCCCAAAAAAGAAAACCCAATTGGGAATGAGATCATCTTTGAGGCTTGAGCACTCCATCGAAATTTACAGTTGTATCACACATGGTTTCAACTTTCATGTCTTCTTTGGCCACTGTAGCTTTTCATTCACTTGTTATTAAAATCAAAATCCAAAAGCTAAATTATTTATTACACAAATCCACACACCCACTTGGGTTTAGATCTTTCCAGGATGGAGCCCCTTTTTTATCTTATTGTATATTCTTTTTAATTAATTTGTCCCATTGCTCATCAATGTGAGCATGTGATTGTGAAATCAAAAAAATGGCGTATTTGAAAACGTTGGCTAATATTTTGGCATCATTATTGTGCATTGTCCCTTGCAATGAGCTGGTTTTTACCTTCGAATAGAATTTTCTTTTTTGTCTTTTCTTTCCCCTTTTTTTAGGTATTGATGTTTTATTGTGGGGCCCAATGGCGGTTGAAGTGGGTTATGGACTTATGTTGACTGAAGATATGAAGTTTACCCGGTGATCAATTAAGAGGGGTTTCACCTGGATTGAGTTCCTTTGTGGCGCAACATAGTATTCAGCGTGCATTCAACGATCAGAAACGTCTTGACACGAAGTCTAAGGTGATCACACGTAGTCCAAGGTGTTGTTAGACGTTGAATGCCCACCGAATATTGTCTTGTGCCACAGATGAGCCAAATATAATTTCATCTTAGCAGCCGACAAAGTCAGAACAGTAGAGGTCTCAAAATCTAGCTGGTAGAGTTTTAGATACGGATTTTTTCTTTGGATTAAAAAAAGGAATTTATTGATGATAAGCATGTGTATAATTTCAGCGTTCAAACAAAATAAAGATCGTAAAGCCACCAAATGGAAAACGGTCACTTTACCACACACATTATAGACTATGACTTTCTTAATCAAGGCATTCATTTGCAACATAGTTCAGTGCACGTGGAATACATTAAAATTCTACCAGAAAAAAAAAAAAGGGAATACATTAAAATGAAATTGATCTAAAAGAGGAAACTAAAGGTCCGCTTTAATTTTGTTTGTTTTGTTTCGAGGCCTGGAAATAACAGAAACAGTAAAATAAGAAATGATTTTTAAAAACGTAAAAAGCTGTTTGATTTTTTTGTATTTCAAAACGTTTTCAACAGTATAGTTGAGTTCAAGATATGAGTGAAGACATGACGCTATAGGAATACAATTCACGAGTGAAGGCATGTCGACGTTGGAGTTGTACGTATGTTTCATGGAGATGAGCTTCAGAAGGATGAAGGCAATATCCAAAACTGTGAGCTTTGCACAATCAAGTTGGAATTGCTGCATTTGGGCAACGAAAAATTTCAACAATGGGTTGGGGGTTTGGGTAGGTCGAGTGAAGTATCGGGTTTTTCACAATTTTTATCGCTCACTTGTTTCTAGAAACAGAATAACAAGTCTAACTTGTTTCTCCATTCCTATTTCTAGACATAAAAATAGGCATAAATTTTTATTTATGTTTCCAAAAAAAAATGAAACAAAACAGAAAAATCAAACAGTTTTTTGGATATTTTTCCGTTTCTGAGCAAAGAAAATGGAAAAGTTGTTTCTGGAAACAAAATCGAACGGGCCCTAAGTAATTCAAATTTGAAATAGTTGTTGATATATCAAGTAGATGAGTGATTTTCGGACCAATAATATAGCCGATGACTATTTTACAATCATATTCAATGTAAAATGTGGAATTGCAAGGGCTTCATCTTGGATTAATTCTGAACCAAGATAGAGATTCTAAAATGGCATTCTGCTGCCAACCTCTTTAATCTCAAAATATACCCATTCTTGTTACAGTATCACTCAGTCTGGATATAGGAACTGTTTTTGGTTGAGTTTGGCTGCGTTTGGTAACGTTTTTGTTCCAGAAACAATGTTTCATGTTAAAAATGAAAATTTCAGTCTGTGTCAACATGCCCTTTTTTTTTTTTTGGGAACGACGGAACTACCTTTTGTAATTTCGTCAATTCTCTTTTTTTTCTTTTTTTCACCTTTTGTTCCAAAATAAATGAAACACACCATAAATGCAACCAACGTTTTATTCTATCTTTTCGTTCCCATAGCATGAAAAAACTCTAGAAATGTTTTTTTAGAACATTACCAAACGCAAACTAAGTAACTGACTGGTACTGAAGGAGGGCTTTTCCGATAACAGAACTCACTTCATGTGGGGACCAACTCTTTCTTTTAAATGCTAGATCATTTCTAGCACGCCAAAGTTACCAACATGAAAGGGAAGCATGAGAAACCAACACGTTACTGACATTCACATGGTTTAGTTGCATAGCAGACCGTGGATTGGTCACCCTCGAGACCAATAAAATATCGATATTGATCGGCCTGGATTGAACGATTTTGTCCTTCATTTTTCTTTTTTTTGGGCAATTTTATCTTTGATCCATATTGTTCCAACGAAACCGAATCATCTACGTATAAGGATTAGTTGTTGTCGATACTAATCCGAATCAACTGACATATTTGATCCAAGACAATACCTCAAACCATTCAAAAAGATGGTTCAACTCTCTTGTTCCCACTTTCAATTGGTGCCCACATTCGCTCTAACCTCTCTATGTATCGATATTTTTTTTTAAGAAGATAAATATTGTATAAAAAAAATCTTATTATAAACAAAATGGTTAATTCTACCCCAAAAAATGGTTAATTAAAAAATTGTAATTTTTAATTTTTTAAGATAATATATTTTCCTTTAAATAAGGGTAAATCTTAACATTTCACATAGTAACTTTCAACTTTTTTGGAAACGTTTTTTTACTGTTGCATTAAATACTGCATTAAAAACTTTTGTGATGAAAGAAGATTATCTAAAAGCATCAATCTTCATGATCATCTTTGAAGCACTCCTTTGGACTTTTTCGATGTTTCACATGGTTTTAACTTTCTGGGGGAAAGTGCGACCCCTATACCCAAATATATGGAGGATGAAATGATCAGTCCCTGATGGGCTCTCGTTGGCCGTTGTGTACACATAAAAATCGGATCAATACCAATAGGAGCACACGTGGAAGCATCAACAATGGCAAGATTTCTATTTTCATGACATGCAGTATTTCACACCTCCTTGTGTTTTGGTGTAGAAGCCACCGCCTTCTAGTCTTCTTTTCTCCTAAAAAAAGAAAAAAAGAATGCTCCATGGTAAAGAGGAGTATTTTTTTGCCAAAAAATAAAAAAGAAAGAAGGAGAATGTTATCGTCTACATCATGGTTTCAATTATCCGTATTGCATCGGTTGTATCAGTAGTATCATATCGACACCGGCTGAGACCAATCCCTGATCCTTAACCGATTTGGAGAAGTTATTCATATCATTTCAGGGGTATTAAAAAAAAAGTACTTTTTTTCTGAAAAACAAAGTGCAAAAGTGATCGATACCAAACGATCCTCTCCAGACCAAATCGGTATCGACAGAGACCTATACCAATACTAATACCGAGAACTAAATCCATGATCTGCTAAATCCATGATCTGCATTCCCTACGCCCTTAATTTTTAAGGAGGTGGGAAGCATTTTTCCAGAGACCCTGAAAACAAGATGTTGTACCTTGGTGTGAGGAATGTAAATAGATATAATCTTTCTCCAAAAAATAAAGAAAAAGTCTTTCAAGTCTTCTTCGGCAACCAATCGTAGCTTTTTTTGACTTGTTAAAACCAAAATCTAGAAGCCAAGTATGTATTACAAAAGCCCCATTTGTGTTGAGATATTTCCTAATTTTTTAATTAATTTGTCCCGGTGCTAATCAATGTGAGCATGTGAATGTGAAACCTAAAGATGGCGTCTTTCAAAACATAGGCAAATATTATACCATTATTCCAACATGTACTTCCATATTAGTCATGGTTTATGAAATTATTGAGCATTGTCCCTTGAAGAAACTTTTTTCCCCCCTTTTCAAGGATACTGATTTTTTTTTTTTTTTTTTTTCTTGGGTGCAAGGGGAGTTTGATGGGTTGTGGACTATGTCTGGGTTAGAATTCAAGGGGACGATAGATACGAAATATAAGGTTCAATGCTATTGTTTCCACTTTCAATTGGTGCCCTGGTTTCAATTACAGCCTTCCATGTATCAAACTTTTTTAGTTTTTTTTTTATGAAAAAAACAATGACATAACCATATGTCATATATGCAAGCATCTTAAAGATGCCACATTGAGCAGCACCGATTGGAAAACTACCATGAGCTGCTCCTCTTAATTGAGGATTAAACCCCTTTACAAGCATATTTGACATCTTCAAGAACGCTGCTGGTGCTGGTACATGTCATCACACATAGTCGATAGAAGGGCATGCTTGAACATCTTTGGTATAGGGATAATATGGTTTTTTCATCTTGCTATTTCTAGGCGTGCACCTGTACCAAGAGGGCAGAGTTCTTTTCTCCTAAAAGGATAATGAAATTTTGAGACTGATGCAATGTACTAAAACTCTGAAACAGTCATGGGATTGCTCGAGACAGATATCATTTTGATACCATCTTTGAGTGATTTGGATCCAACAGATCTACCACTTAAAGAAAAAAGAAGAAAAAGCTTTTATTACAATTTGCCCTTGGATCATTCATGTAGATCGAGATTAGAAAGGTTAGGATTGGGTCAAGATTGATGCCATTCTGGTCCGATTGATATTGACATTCTGTTCCATTTTTAAGAGCCATGCTGTGATGAATGCCGCGGAATTTTGGGCAAAGTATCATATAGATTAACTTGGTGTGATAGAGATGAGATTTGTTTTATTTTTTTTTTCCTTTGATAGAAAAGATGAGAATGCTGAGATAGATGAATAATAAAACTAGAAAGCATATGTTGCGAAATTGGAAGAAATTGATGGACTTTTAAAGATTTTGGGGGCAGATTTATCTCAGTTTTCTATAGGATTTGTTGGCCTCTTGCTCCTATATGGCGGAAACACTTACCTTTTGTCAAGCCTTGGTTAATTGCCACCTCTAGACTAGAGGAAACTCTTTTTTATCGTCCTTGGCACATATCTCACATTGACTGTTTTAATCTTCCTCCTCCTATGGTTGCAATCATCATCCTTATGTTATTTGGGACTCCTCTCGTCCACACTTCTTATCTCATCTTTTATCTTTTGATGTCTCTAAAAGAATCTCATCTTGGTTATGCCACCTCTCATTCTTTCAATTATGATTTCGATTTTATAATTCAACGACAGGAAAGAAAAAAAAAAACGTGGGGGGGGGGGGGGGGGGGTCATTGCCGCTCAGTGGAAAGGATAAGTTCATATCTTGGTCCAGATAGTGTGCGAGTCTCTTGCTATGAAGATTGGTGGTTGGGTTCATCATTAATGTCCTATCTAATTGAAATATTAAAATAGCCTCCTCCTATTTTTGACTCCACCACTCTCATGACCGAAAGTATCTGTTCAATTTAATATGGTTTAATCAGTCTTCTCCAATCTCTATTTAAAGAAGTGAAGGAAGAAGTGATTCACAGCAAGTGTAGTAGTAGTAGTAGTAGTAGTAGTAGTGTTAGCCTAGCCAGCTTCAATCTTGAATCATGGCAACCACCCACCGCCAACCTCTTCTAGACACTACTAAGAAGAGCCCCACTTTCTCCTGCAAAGCCATCTTCTTGTTCCTCTCTGCGACTGCTATTATCTGCCCATCAGCTTTCGTAGCTTACCATTTGATCAACAACACTACCCCCCATCTCTCTTTGCCATATCAATTATGTAGTAGGTTCCATGGCCCAGCCTCGTGCCTCCAGATCTTCTTGAACAACTCTGTCCCACGCATCGCCGAAGCCATCGATGTCGCCGACCATATCCGCCGCCGGAGCAATGATGCCCGTGAGGAGGGTCCTCTTGCTGACTGTGTGGATCTGATGAAACTCTCCATCGACCGTGTGAAGGACTCTGCCGTCGCCATCGGCATTGGTTCCACTGCCTCACTCGCCGACGCCCATACATGGCTAAGTAGCGTACTAACCAACCATGAGACTTGTTTAGATGGGCTCAATAGTGGGCCGACTCAATCATCCATAAAGGCCCAGATCCTTGACTTGAAAGCCCAGGCTAAAACCTCCTTAGCAATGTTCACTGCGATCTCACCGTCGGATGAAGAGGTATTCCGGCCATTGAACGGGAGACTCCCATCGTGGGTCACCAGTAGGGACCGTAAGCTTCTGGAGTCTCTTCCAAAGGATGTCAAGGTCAATGCCAACGTTGTGGTAGCCAAGGATGGTAGCGGGAAATACCAGACGGTGCAGCAAGCGGTGGCGTCGGCGCCGGACAATGGGAAGAGCAGGTACGTGATCTATATAAAGAAAGGAACTTACAAGGAGAACGTTCAGATTGGGAAGACGAAGAAGAACCTGATGATCGTTGGTGATGGCATGGGTTCTACCATCATTACAGGCAGCCTCAACGTGGTTGATGGATCCACAACCTTCAACTCGGCTACAGTTGGTAATTAAATTAAAAAAGCCCATTTAAACTTTTTTTGAAACCCATGGCCCAAGCCCATTTAATAGCTTAATCAATCTTTGGAATGGCAGCTGCTGTTGCTGATGGATTCATAGCCCAAGACATCTGGTTCCAGAACACGGCCGGACCGCAGAAGCATCAAGCCGTCGCACTCCGGGTCGGTTCGGATCAATCCGTAATAAACCGGTGCAGGATAGACGCATACCAAGATACACTCTACACCCACAGCCTTCGTCAGTTCTACAGAGACTGTTACATCACCGGCACCGTCGATTTCATCTTTGGAAATGCAGCTGTTGTGTTCCAGAACTGTCAAGTGGTTCCTAGGAAACCCATGAGTGGCCAACAAAACACGATAACAGCCCAAGGTCGAACCGACCCGAACCAGAATACTGGGACTTCGATCCAGAATTGCCAGATCATACCAAGCTCTGATCTTTCAGCGGTGAAGAGCTCAGTACGGAGTTATCTTGGACGTCCATGGAAAGAGTACTCAAGGACGGTGGTGATGCAATCAAACATTGGGGACTTCGTTGATCCACAAGGATGGTTGGCTTGGAGTGGGGACTTTGCATTGAAGACACTATACTATGGGGAGTACTCAAATAGCGGTGGGGGTGCAGGTACCAGCAAGAGAGTGAGATGGGCTGGTTATCATGTCATCACCAGTGCGGCAGAAGCAAGCAAATTCACTGTGGCACAGTTGATACAAGGTGGGGTATGGTTGAAATCAACTGGAGTGACTTATACTGAGGGTCTCTGATGTGATAGAATTAAGTAGAGAAAATAAAGAGTCCTCTTTCTTTCTCTGTATCGTGTTAAGTAATAATTTCAGTTTAATGAATGGGCTTTGGCCTTTCTTCTTCTTGACTTCTAGGAGGGTGATTCTGCAAGAAAATCCAAGCGACTTGGATGAAAATTTTCTCCATTATTCAATGATCAGTGCTTAGTGTTTGGGTTTCTGAACCATTTTGTTGCATTCATGGGCTTAATTAGTTATTTAGGTTGATTAAATGAGTGAGAGTGAAGTTGTATAAATCGATTCGGTCCACTATCAGGTTTAAGGATATGTTGTCCCAATCTATTGTGATTTAGGGTTTTGAGTGTCAGACAGTATTATAAATATTAGGTTTTTAGTCTTAACAGTCATTTTTCATTCTTTTCCACTTTACCACTAAAGTGAGAGAACTCAAGGAGATCTAATGGGCTGTAAATGGTCCTTAGCCAAAAGAAGGAAACTGTGAAAAGCTAAATTGATCCTATTCAACATACTAAGAGTAAGGTACAAATCAATCATTTATGTTTTGATTCAACTTTGTGTTCTAGTTATACGTTTGGAAACCTATTAATGTATATTGTGAAATGCTAAACATTCTGACACATTTACATCAATGTCTTGTAAAAATCATATTTTTTATCATTATGTGGCATGCGTGGTGATGATGAACAAATCCCCATTGACATTTTTAGGCCCCATGGAATGGGTTTGTTAGTCCCCATGCCTCAAGACTTCACTTAGGTGCATTTCTGACCATGGCATCAATGGTCAAAAACTCCCTTGGAATAATTTTATGGAACACAAGCGAAGTTGGAATTGGCCAAGAGTGTAGATAATAGACCACATTAGTGGGACTGTGGCAGTCAACGTGTAATAATGCATGGTGGCCACCCAATAGGTTTTCTACTATACAAGTGTTGTACACATAGTTATCAATTCGGCCGAATAATTCGCGAATTATTCGGCCGAACCGAATTTTTCCGAATTTTATCAAAAATTCGGACCGAATCCGAATTAAAAATAAAATTCTTTAAAATTCGCGACTTTTTCAAAAATGAATATAAATCGTGAATAATTCGGACCGAATCCGAATTAAACCGAATTATTCGTTCCATTTAAACATTATTTAAAAAAAAAAACCAAATAAAAAATAAAAAAATATAAAAACAATTAAAAAAAAAAAAACCCAATAAGATTTTTTGACCGCTTTTTTGACCGAATCCTTAAATTAATCGTCCGAATTATTCCGAATAATTCTCCGTCCGAATAATTCCCGAATCCGAATTTGCTAACTATGGTTGTACATAAGCTTTTAGAGCCCACCTCACTTGAATTTTCGGTCATGAGAGTGTTTACACTTTCCCTAGACATCTCATCAAGTTGCTAAGATTAAGAAAAACTTGTTAAGGATGTGTTTGCACTCAATTTGATATTGTATTAGTTGTATATCGTTAAAAATTCAATGGTTTTGTGTGAGGATTGTTGCTAATTGAAGTGAAGAGGCTCAAAGAAAAGTCTCAAAGCTATAAAATAAAGGTTTTGCCCATATCAAAGATTTTTTTTTTTTTTTTCAAGTGTTAGAGAAAGTGTTCCATGAGATCAACAATGCTTATGATGAAAATGTTGTTTCGCATGACCTCCAACATGGTAGTACAAAACTTTAAATCCTTTGATTCTCCTAGGTATATTTATAGATAAAAGCTATGTGATCATACACTACTGTTTCAGTAGAAATGGGAACCTAATTTGTTAAAGGGATCACAAGTCAAGTGGCATTAAATCTTCCTTATAAGAATTAGACTCAGAATGTAAAAACAAAAGTAATTGCGTAAAAGTATCACTATTCAGCAATTACAAAAATTATTTTTTAACAAGTATACCCCTACATGGTAACAACCAAGACATCTTTAAAGTGATAAAAATAATTATATTAAAATCCCTCCACTTAAGAATATTGCATTACGGGTCTACAATATGAAATATAAGCACCATAAAAATAAAAATAAATTAAAAAAACCAGACCGCCAAAATGGCTTCGTCAAAGAATCTCAATTATTAATTGAACATAAAACATTGAAAAAAACTTTTTCAAATATAATTATGAAATAGATAATAATATTTTACACGCCTTAGTAAATTCTTTATAAAACTACCACCGAGCTCTAAATTAGATACAATAACAGGTGGATAATTTTTTCAAGATTTTCAGCATATCATGATATGGATTCCTTGTCAAATATCTCGTCCATTCACATTTGAACATTGTGAATCAACGCCTTATATATAAATAGTGTAGATGGCAACCATTGATATCCAAACACACAAGGTGCAATTGCAATGGTAAGAACCTAGCTCTCAGTTATAGAAGCCAACAACTATCACAAAGACTTGTTGCTTAATACAACTGATGGTAATCCATACAAGATTTTCTTATAATTAATCGAGTTCGATGTACTTACAATACATATACTCCCATTGATATTCTTCAATCTTTTCTGTTTTTTGTAAGCATTGATATTCTATAATCATATTTAAAAAATATACAATATGATAATCATATGAATAAAATACCCAATTAAGCCTCTAACTACGAATAATACAAATTAATTTAATTTAAACACTTTAAATTAAGTTGGATGGACACATATATCCAGCAGGTCTTACTTTGTGCCTTTGGAGAAGACTCCAAAAGGAAGAAACATGAAACTAAGCATAGATGTGCTGCACATGTGATCGACTTCATTCTTAAGATCTGGCTCTGCATTTAATTAAGAACCCTGCATTAGCCTTGGCTTTACACTCTTGAATATTGTTTATTCTCACTGTTAATGCACACTTGATAGATCCCTACCTAATAATACCTGATGACACCCAACCCTATTCCCATTTCATCAGTAGGCATGCATCTTATTCTATCAAGATAAGGGTTGGGGGGGAGGTGGGGACAGAATATTAAATAAAAAAGGTTGATCAGGAGGCTCAGCGTGAGACCTCATTATGGTAGACAAGTCTGCAACTTTGATCCATGTTTGATCAGAGGGAAGACAGACATTCTTGTACTGAAACTTGATCACAGCTCTCTGATCCCCAAAAAAAGAAAACCCAATTGGAAATGAGATCATCTTTGAGGCTTGAGCACTCCATCGAAATTTACAGATGTATCACACATGGTTTCAACTTTCAATTCTTCTTTGGCCACAGTAGCTTTTCTTTGACTTGTTATTAAAACAAAAATCCAAAAGCTAATTATTTATTACACAAACCCACCCAACCACTTGGGTTTAGATCTTTCCAGGTTTTTTTTTTTCTTATTAAATTGTGAATTCTTTTTAATTAATTTGTCCCATTGCTCATCAATGTTAGCATGTGATTGTGAAATCTCAAAAATGGCGTATTTCAAAACCTGGGCTAATATTTTAGCATCATTCATGCATGGAGTTCCATTTTGTCAAAATAATTTATTAAATTATTGGGCATTGTCCCTTGCCATGAGCTGGGTTTTACCTTTGAATAGGGTTTTCTTTCTTGTCTTTTTCTTTTCCTTTTTCCAGATGTTGGTGTTTTATTGGGATTGAGTTCCTCTGTGGCGTAACATAGTATTCGGTGCACATCAAACGGCCAAAAATGTCTTGGCATGAAACCCAAGGCGGTCACACGTAGCCCAAAGCGTTACTAGGCGTTGGATGCATGCTAGACATTGTCTTGCTCCACAAAGGAGCCAAATCCATTTTATTGTGGGGACGGGGGTGTGTTGAAGTGGGGCAATGGACTTGTGTTGACTGCCCGGTGATGAACTAGGAAGAGAAGGGTTTTCACCTGAGCAACCGGCAAAGTTAGAACAGTAGAGGTCTCAAAATCTAGCTGGTAGAGTTTTAGATTTGGATTTTTTATTTTTATTTTTATTTTTATCTTTTTGTTCTTAAAAAAAAATTATGATGATGAGCAATTGTATAACCTAAGGTTTCAAACAAATAAAGATTATGAAGCCATGAAATGGAAAGCGGGCACTTTGCCACACACATTATAGACTATGACCTTAGTCAAGACATCAATTTGCATACTAAGTGATTCATATTTGAAATAGTTGCTGATATATCAAGTAGTGGAGTGATTTTCGAATCAAAGATATAGCCAATGACTTTTTTGCAATCATATTCAACTTGTACCTAGCATCAGTGGCACGCAATAGAGTGTGTCAAATAGCAAGAGCTTCACCTTGGATTAATTCTGAACCAAGACAAACAGATTCTGAAATGGCCTTCTACTGCCAACCTCTATAATCTCTATAATCGCTAGAAAGTGCTGCATCACAATTAACTCTTATGAAATCGGAAGAAGGGGGACTCCAACCCATTCTTGTTGCAGTATCACTCAGCGTGGATGTAGGAACTGTTTTTGGTTGAGTTTAAGTAACTGACTGGAACTCAAGGAACACTTTTTCCATAACAAAACTCACTTCATGTGGGGACCAACTCTTTCTTTTAAATGCTAGATCAATTCTAGGACGCCAAAGTACCAACATAAAAAAGGAACCATGAGAAACCAACACGATATTGATATTGACATGGTTTAGTTGCATAGCAAACCGTGGATTGGTCACCCTCGAGACCAATACAATATCGATATTGATCAGCCCATATTGAACGATTTTGTCCTTGATTTTTTTTTTTTTTTTTTTTTAACGACGGGTATCCAGGCCTTCATCCTGACTAGTCCCGTGGATCGGACACCAAGGTATTTATTGTTTCAGCCCTGCCTAAGGATAAAGGTTTTAGTCCAATTCATGATGAAATAAATATAATTTGAATCAAACCAAATATTATTGGGTTTCAGCTTTTCAAATTGAAATTTATTTAAAGTATTCAAAACCATATACATACATGAGAAATCTAAACTATCGAATCAAAGAATTTTACGGTTATAATGCTTTTGGTTTGGTCCAACCAATTAAGGTTCGATTTGGTTGATCAATTTATGATTTATTTGGTTTCTATTTGATAACGGTTTTATTCAGTGTATCTCTTTTTAATCTGTTTGGAATCAAATTTTTTTTTTCTTTTTTTCTTTTTTTTTTAGTTCATCCACAACAAAATAAGATTAATAACAAAAAACCAAACCAATTAGTTTTGGTTCGGCTTTAACAATCTATTTTCAACTCTAATTTTGTTCACCTTTTGACACACTTAGGCACAACTATGTCGATGTCATTAACGATCTCAAAAACTCAATTTGTAAGTTCCGTTCAATCAACTTACTTAAATCCATAGTTGACAGCAGAATTGGATAACAAAGATATTATCTCTTATCTTCATCGAGATGTTGCATTGTCACCTTTAGAGTTCAAAACTACTTACATCTATCTTCTTATTTTATTACTTGTAACTTTATGTTTATTCCTAAGGAAAATAACAGCATTACTGACTCCTTAACTACGAAAAACCCCATCGATGCCACGTATGACAATTTATCCTAATTCTGATCCGTGGATCTTGGAGATGTGTCATGTTTCATCCATTAGAGCTGCATATTATCTTTAAATAAAATACCCCATTTCCCGGATCTAGGGTTTTTGGGTTATCTTGAACCCAAAAAAAAAAAAAAATTCCATTTGTCCAATCATAGACCAATCCTGCAAGAAATTGCACCATCTCTTTTACAAGAACGAGCATGGTTTTAAGTATCTCCGATACCGATATGATACCCTCC